>NW_024038421.1:87500-96009 GCF_016077235.1 Cyprinodon tularosa | reverse complement strand
CATTTTTTATTTAAGGCAAACTTTGAAGGGGTTTATAGAATGAAGGCTTATCCTGCTGCATAAAAACTAGACTTGTGTCCCTAGTTTGACTAGACCCCTTCAGCAGCCCTCAGCAGATGGTCCAGAGTGTCTTTGGTGTCTAAATGTGTTGATTGGCCTGGAACAATGAAATCTTTTAGTGTGAAAGGTGCTGATGGAGGTTCTGATTCCTCACAGCGACTTGTGCAGACCGTGATGCCTCAGACACGCTGGGAAAACCTCACCTCAGGGTTTGGAGTATTCGGCCACAGCTGGTTGGAGGAAAATCTTTGAAGTTCATGTTTTGTTTTCATTAAAACTTGTTTTTCTTTTGACTTCTGCCTTGAATATGGTGGTAATAAAGTCAGACATGGATGTGCTGGCAAATGTTATCTCTGTGAAGTTTGTGTTGAAACTGTGAGTCCTTTAGAACAACTGAATGTTCTCCTCTTTGGGTACCCGGGCCCCCCGAACTGAGGGACAAACTACACACCACCCATTTCCCATCCACCCTGACTGGACTCCATTCAGAACCTGATCAGGCTTTAGTGTTCATTTAGCAGGCCGGCACTTCTGTGCTTCCATCAAAGTGTTTTTCGACATTTTAAAGAATTGCATTAGAAGAGATGAAATCGATTAATTCAATTCAATTCAGTTTATTTATATAGCGCCAAATTCACAACACATGTCATCTCAAGGCACTTTACAGTTCAATTAGAATAGTAAAAATTAGAATCAACTTACTAACTTTAGCAAAAAAGATTTTATGCTCAGTGGAGGTGGTTTTAATGCTAGAGGATATTTAGACTCATTTTAATACATTTCTGACATAGTAATCATTTACTACCCATGACCGAAGCAATCCACTGGACTTTTTATTTTTATTTTTTAAATGTCAGAAATAGCGTTTAGTTCCAGGTTTTATCCAGCAGCCCAACAAAGCCTGGTTTTAGTTTAGAAAACATGCAAATAGAAACGGATGAACGGGTCCCCCCCCTTTGGAATGGGGGTCGTTTGGCTTCTTTGTTAGCCTGCAATGCCCCATACCTGTCTATGTCTCTGAAAGGGGGGTCGTTAGAGGGACCCCCCCCGGTTTAAGGTTGGTGTTTCTTTCTTAACATAGATGCTTCTCAAAACACCCGTCTTCTTTGTCCAAATGTGAACATTCTGGTCCTCCAAAGAATGTCCTTTGTCCATCATGTGTAGATGTAGCGCAGAGTCTTGTCCAGAGGAGGGCGCTCTGCTGTGTTGGGCGTCTGTGGAGAGGTTGTTTGGTTTCTCCAATATAAGGATCAGAGCGTTCCTCGCTGCACTGACCTGCAGACTCAGATTAGTTCGGGGGGGTTTGGTCTTCAGGATGAACTAGTCTGTGTTTAAGTGTATTTTTTTTATAATAAATGCCAGATTACAAACAAATTGTCTCCCATTGTCTCTGGATATGATTCATTCATTAACACACAGCTGACACAATAAAGTCAATTTCACCGACTGCAACGCATTCTTTACAACCTCCCTCCTTTACTGATGTGCACTAGCATTAGCTTGCTGCCTCTACTTCCTGTTTATTACAGCTAAACATGAAGCTAATCTATTCTTTCTGTTGACTTTAATTCAATCCAATGCAGAAAAAAAACGTCTAAGTAGCATTTTGTTTTTTTTCATCAACTTAAATCTTTATTTTCATGGGAACTGAACATAAATGTTTAAGGTTGACTTCAGCTCCTGTTTTAAGGTCATAGAAACTGTAATATGTCTGTTTTTATAGATCTATTTGTTTCCTGATATAGACGCTACACGGGCTTCCTAAACGCTGCAGGCAACATGGCTGCAGGATTATATCCCAAACTCAAGCATTGAGTCCCACTGTCCAGCAGTAAAATAAATGATCTTTGTTCTCATAAAGATCATTTATCCTAAACCTGTTTTCTGTTCATAGATGCAGCTGTGCTTTGTGCTAAATGTAAAGTTTACACTTAATGTTTAACTTTTTCACATTCTGATCATTTTCCTTCTCTTCAGTTAATCTTTATAGCAATTTAAAGCTGGCATAAAGTTTATTATTTTTTTTTGGGGGGGGGGGTGCATTAGCAGTGTCCCTGCTCTCTGCTAATGAACCCTTCCAGAACGTTCTCCTTCACCTTCCTGCTCCTCGCTTCTAATGAAGCCCCTCAGCCCTGGAGAAGCTCCGCCTTCTGTCCTGTATCTCCCTTAGCAACCCGACCAGGGCGTCCCCCCCCCCCCAGACTTTGTGGTTGTAATATGATGAAGTGGGAAAAGCCTTAAAGGATTAAAGTGCTCATCATTTAACGTGGATCAGTGCTTGTTGTTCCCATGGGAACAGGAGTGATGTCATTCCTACCCATGAGGCACATCTGCTACGAGTCACCCCCCCATGAGTGAGGGGGGAACAGTTAAACCCTGGGTTCCCCATAGCTGCACATTTGTTTTCACTTCTTGGCGTTTCTTTGTGGCTCATGGCGTCCCCCCTCCCTCCCCCTCCTACTCAGCTGTGAGGCGATAAATCTATCAGGCCTCGTTGGTCCTGGCAGAACGCAGAGATCTATGACAACTAGATAGTTAATGAAAGGCAGCCTCCTTCATCCTCACCCCCCCACAGCTGCTCGCAGCCAAATACAACATCTAGGATTGTTTTTCTGTTCATGACCAACTATAGACTTAGACAGCTTTAATTTGTCTGTTCGTAAACAAAAAATAATTTAGTTAAGAACAGCTCTATAGAATATTTCATTTTTAGAAAATACATAAAAACAGAAATATAAACATATGACTGAATATTTAAAGTTTTCTCTCTAGCTTGTCAGTAATAACGTCCCTCTGCCTTCAGCTACCAGCCTGCCAGATGTTTTTACTGCATTACTGGTGATATATTGTAGAAATTCTCCCTTTCAGTCAGAAAATGTCACAGAGGACAGAATGGGGGGGGGGGGGGGGGGGGGGGGGGGCATTTAGGACCTTTTCTTCTGACAACATCGTCAGGACATCATTTTTTTTTAATCATAAAAGGTTTGGTATAAAAATGACAAAGAAGAAAAGATGTTGGTGAGGAACGTTCTGCTGTGAACTGAAACATCTGGATTCCTCCTTGGTCCCAAACAGCTGGATCTACTGAGCTCCAGAGGACTGGTTTGGACAAACGCCTCCTGCAGGATACTGAACCCCAGGAGCAGGAGGAGGACTCAGAGCGGCAGGAGGAGGTCTGTGGAAAACCCCCCAGTAATGTTTGTCCCTCCGCCACTCTAAGCATTACTCAACAGGAGGCTCCAGGGTCCTGGCAGCAGGAGGCTCCAGGGTCCTGGCAGGAGGAGGCTCCAGGGTCCTGGCAGGAGGAGGCTCCAGGGTCCTGGCAGCAGGAGGCTCCAGGGTCCTGGCAGCAGGAGGCTCCAGGGTCCTGGCAGCAGGAGGCTCCAGGGTCCTGGCAGCAGGAGGCTCCAGGGTCCTGGCAGCAGGAGGCTCCAGGGTCCTGGCAGGAGGAGGCTCCAGGGTCCTGGCAGCAGGAGGCTCCAGGGTCCTGGCAGCAGGAGGCTCCAGGGTCCTGGCAGGAGGAGGCTCCAGGGTCCTGGCAGCAGGAGGCTCCAGGGTCCTGGCAGCAGGAGGCTCCAGGGTCCTGGCAGCAGGAGGCTCCAGGGTCCTGGCAGGAGGAGGCTCCAGGGTCCTGGCAGCAGGAGGCTCCAGGGTCCTGGCAGCAGGAGGCTCCAGGGTCCTGGCAGCAGGAGGCTCCAGGACCCTGGCAGGAGGAGGCTCCAGGGTCCTGGCAGCAGGAGGCCCCAGGGTCCTGGCAGCAGGAGGCTCCAGGGTCCTGGCAGCAGGAGGCTCCAGGACCCTGGCAGGAGGAGGCTCCAGGGTCCTGGCAGCAGGAGGCTCCAGGGTCCTGGCAGCAGGAGGCTCCAGGGTCCTGGCAGCAGGAGGCTCCAGGGTCCTGGCAGGAGGAGGCTCCAGGGTCCTGGCAGCAGGAGGCTCCAGGGTCCTGGCAGCAGGAGGCTCCAGGGTCCTGGCAGCAGGAGGCTCCAGGACCCTGGCAGGAGGAGGCTCCAGGGTCCTGGCAGCAGGAGGCTCCAGGGTCCTGGCAGCAGGAGGCTCCAGGGTCCTGGCAGCAGGAGGCTCCAGGGTCCTGGCAGGAGGAGGCTCCAGGGTCCTGGCAGCAGGAGGCTCCAGGGTCCTGGCAGCAGGAGGCTCCAGGGTCCTGGCAGCAGGAGGCTCCAGGACCCTGGCAGCAGGAGGCTCCAGGGTCCTGGCAGCAGGAGGCTCCAGGACCCTGGCAGGAGGAGGCTCCAGGGTCCTGGCAGCAGGAGGCTCCAGGGTCCTGGCAGCAGGAGGCTCCAGGGTCCTGGCAGCAGGAGGCTCCAGGGTCCTGGCAGCAGGAGGCTCCAGGGTCCTGGCAGGAGGAGGCTCCAGGGTCCTGGCAGCAGGAGGCTCCAGGGTCCTGGCAGCAGGAGGCTCCAGGGTCCTGGCAGCAGGAGGCTCCAGGGTCCTGGCAGCAGGAGGCTCCAGGGTCCTGGCAGCAGGAGGCTCCAGGGTCCTGGCAGGAGGAGGCTCCAGGGTCCTGGCAGCAGGAGGCTCCAGGACCCTGGCAGGAGGAGGCTCCAGGGTCCTGGCAGCAGGAGGCTCCAGGGTCCTGGCAGCAGGAGGCTCCAGGGTCCTGGCAGGAGGAGGCTCCAGGGTCCTGGCAGCAGGAGGCTCCAGGGTCCTGGCAGGAGGAGGCTCCAGGGTCCTGGCAGCAGGAGGCTCCAGGGTCCTGGCAGCAGGAGGCTCCAGGGTCCTGGCAGCAGGAGGCTCCAGGGTCCTGGCAGCAGGAGGCTCCAGGGTCCTGGCAGCAGGAGGCTCCAGGGTCCTGGCAGCAGGAGGCTCCAGGGTCCTGGCAGCAGGAGGCTCCAGGGTCCTGGCAGCAGGAGGCTCCAGGGTCCTGGCAGCAGGAGGCTCCAGGGTCCTGGCAGCAGGAGGCTCCAGGGTCCTGGCAGCAGGAGGCTCCAGGGTCCTGGCAGCAGGAGGCTCCAGGGTCCTGGCAGCAGGAGGCTCCAGGGTCCTGGCAGGAGGAGGCTCCAGGGTCCTGGCAGGAGGAGGCTCCAGGGTCCTGGCAGCAGGAGGCTCCAGGGTCCTGGCAGCAGGAGGCTCCAGGGTCCTGGCAGGAGGAGGCTCCAGGGTCCTGGCAGCAGGAGGCTCCAGGGTCCTGGCAGCAGGAGGCTCCAGGGTCCTGGCAGCAGGAGGCTCCAGGGTCCTGGCAGGAGGAGGCTCCAGGGTCCTGGCAGCAGGAGGCTCCAGGGTCCTGGCAGCAGGAGGCTCCAGGGTCCTGGCAGCAGGAGGCTCCAGGGTCCTGGCAGGAGGAGGCTCCAGGGTCCTGGCAGCAGGAGGCTCCAGGGTCCTGGCAGCAGGAGGCTCCAGGGTCCTGGCAGCAGGAGGCTCCAGGGTCCTGGCAGCAGGAGGCTCCAGGGTCCTGGCAGGAGGAGGCTCCAGGGTCCTGGCAGCAGGAGGCTCCAGGGTCCTGGCAGCAGGAGGCTCCAGGGTCCTGGCAGGAGGAGGCTCCAGGGTCCTGGCAGGAGGAGGCTCCAGGGTCCTGGCAGGAGGAGGCTCCAGGGTCCTGGCAGCAGGAGGCTCCAGGGTCCTGGCAGGAGGAGGCTCCAGGGTCCTGGCAGCAGGAGGCTCCAGGGTCCTGGCAGCAGGAGGCTCCAGGGTCCTGGCAGCAGGAGGCTCCAGGGTCCTGGCAGCAGGAGGCTCCAGGGTCCTGGCAGCAGGAGGCTCCAGGGTCCTGGCAGGAGGAGGCTCCAGGGTCCTGGCAGCAGGAGGCTCCAGGGTCCTGGCAGCAGGAGGCTCCAGGGTCCTGGCAGCAGGAGGCTCCAGGGTCCTGGCAGCAGGAGGCTCCAGGGTCCTGGCAGCAGGAGGCTCCAGGGTCCTGGCAGCAGGAGGCTCCAGGGTCCTGGCAGGAGGAGGCTCCAGGGTCCTGGCAGCAGGAGGCTCCAGGGTCCTGGCAGCAGGAGGCTCCAGGGTCCTGGCAGCAGGAGGCTCCAGGGTCCTGGCAGCAGGAGGCTCCAGGGTCCTGGCAGCAGGAGGCTCCAGGGTCCTGGCAGCAGCAGGAGGCTCCAGGGTCCTGGCAGCAGGAGGCTCCAGGGTCCTGGCAGCAGGAGGCTCCAGGGTCCTGGCAGCAGGAGGCTCCAGGGTCCTGGCAGCAGGAGGCTCCAGGGTCCTGGCAGGAGGAGGCTCCAGGGTCCTGGCAGCAGGAGGCTCCAGGGTCCTGGCAGCAGGAGGCTCCAGGGTCCTGGCAGCAGGAGGCTCCAGGGTCCTGGCAGGAGGAGGCTCCAGGGTCCTGGCAGCAGGAGGCTCCAGGGTCCTGGCAGGAGGAGGCTCCAGGGTCCTGGCAGCAGGAGGCTCCAGGGTCCTGGCAGGAGGAGGCTCAAGGGTCCTGGCAGGAGGAGGCTCCAGGGTCCTGGCAGCAGGAGGCTCCAGGGTCCTGGCAGCAGGAGGCTCCAGGGTCCTGGCAGGAGGAGGCTCCAGGGTCCTGGCAGCAGGAGGCTCCAGGGTCCTGGCAGGAGGAGGCTCCAGGGTCCTGGCAGCAGGAGGCTCCAGGGTCCTGGCAGCAGGAGGCTCCAGGGTCCTGGCAGGAGGAGGCTCAAGGGTCCTGGCAGGAGGAGGCTCCAGGGTCCTGGCAGGAGGAGGCTCCAGGGTCCTGGCAGCAGGAGGCTCCAGGGTCCTGGCAGCAGGAGGCTCCAGGGTCCTGGCAGGAGGAGGCTCCAGGGTCCTGGCAGCAGGAGGCTCAAGGGTCCTGGCAGGAGGAGGCTCCAGGGTCCTGGCAGGAGGAGGCTCCAGGGTCCTGGCAGCAGGAGGCTCCAGGGTCCTGGCAGCAGGAGGCTCCAGGGTCCTGGCAGCAGGAGGCTCCAGGGTCCTGGCAGCAGGAGGCTCCAGGGTCCTGGCAGCAGGAGGCCCCAGGGTCCTGGCAGGAGGAGGCTCCAGGGTCCTGGCAGCAGGAGGCTCCAGGGTCCTGGCAGCAGGAGGCTCCAGGGTCCTGGCAGGAGGAGGCTCCAGGGTCCTGGCAGGAGGAGGCTTCAGGGTCCTGGCAGCAGGAGGCTCCAGGGTCCTGGCAGGAGGAGGCTCCAGGGTCCTGGCAGGAGGAGGCTCCAGGGTCCTGGCAGCAGGAGGCTCCAGGGTCCTGGCAGCAGGAGGCTCCAGGGTCCTGGCAGCAGGAGGCTCCAGGGTCCTGGCAGGAGGAGGCTCCAGGGTCCTGGCAGCAGGAGGCTCCAGGGTCCTGGCAGCAGGAGGCTCCAGGGTCCTGGCAGGAGGAGGCTCCAGGGTCCTGGCAGGAGGAGGCTCCAGGGTCCTGGCAGGAGGAGGCTCCAGGGTCCTGGCAGCAGGAGGCTCCAGGGTCCTGGCAGGAGGAGGCTCCAGGGTCCTGGCAGCAGGAGGCTCCAGGGTCCTGGCAGCAGGAGGCTCCAGGGTCCTGGCAGGAGGAGGCTCCAGGGTCCTGGCAGCAGGAGGCTCCAGGGTCCTGGCAGGAGGAGGCTCCAGGGTCCTGGCAGCAGGAGGCTCCAGGGTCCTGGCAGGAGGAGGCTCCAGGGTCCTGGCAGGAGGAGGCTCCAGGGTCCTGGCAGCAGGAGGCTCCAGGGTCCTGGCAGGAGGAGGCTCCAGGGTCCTGGCAGCAGGAGGCTCCAGGGTCCTGGCAGCAGGGGGCTCCAGGGTCCTGGCAGGAGGAGGCTCCAGGGTCCTGGCAGCAGGAGGCTCCAGGGTCCTGGCAGCAGGGGGCTCCAGGGTCCTGGCAGGAGGAGGCTCCAGGGTCCTGGCAGGAGGAGGCTCCAGGGTCCTGGCAGCAGGAGGCTCCAGGGTCCTGGCAGCAGGGGGCTCCAGGGTCCTGGCAGGAGGAGGCTCCAGGGTCCTGGCAGCAGGAGGCTCCAGGGTCCTGGCAGCAGGTGGCTCCAGGGTCCTGGCAGGAGGAGGCTCCAGGGTCCTGGCAGGAGGAGGCTCCAGGGTCCTGGCAGCAGGAGGCTCCAGGGTCCTGGCAGGAGGAGGCTCCGGGGTCCTGGCAGGAGGAGGCTCCAGGGTCCTGGCAGGAGGAGGCTCCAGGGTCCTGGCAGCAGGAGGCTCCAGGGTCCTGGCAGGAGGAGGCTCCAGGGTCCTGGCAGCAGGAGGCTCCAGGGTCCTGGCAGCAGGAGGCTCCAGGGTCCTGGCAGGAGGAGGCTCCAGGGTCCTGGCAGCAGGAGGCTCCAGGGTCCTGGCAGGAGGAGGCTCCAGGGTCCTGGCAGCAGGAGGCTCCAGGGTCCTGGCAGCAGGAGGCTCCAGGGTCCTGGCAGCAGGAGGCTCCAGGGTCCTGGCAGCAGGAGGCTCCAGGGTCCTGGCAGCAGGAGGCTCCAGGGTCCTGGCAGGAGGAGGCTCCAGGGTCCTGGCAGCAGGAGGCTCCAGGGTCCTGGCAGCAGGAGGCTCCAGGGTCCTGGCAGCAGGAGGCTCCAGGGTCCTGGCAGCAGGAGGCTCCAGGGTCCTGGCAGCAGGAGGC
>NW_024038421.1:77500-82500 GCF_016077235.1 Cyprinodon tularosa | reverse complement strand
TGAATCCTCCAGGGACGCGGTCTACCTGGACTGGATCCTCCAGGGACGCGGTCTACCTGGACTGGATCCTCCAAGGACGCGGTCTACCTGGACTGGATCCTCCAGGGATGCGGTCTACCTGGACTGGATCCTCCAGGGACGCGGTCTACCTGGACTGGATCCTCCAGGGACGCGGTCTACCTGGACTGGATCCTCCAGGGACGCGGTCTACCTGGACTGGATCCTCCAAGGACGCGGTCTACCTGGACTGGATCCTCCAGGGACGCGGTCTACCTGGACTGGATCCTCCAGGGATGCGGTCTACCTGGACTGGATCCTCCAAGGACACGGTCTACCTGGACTGGATCCTTGAAAATAAGGAGACCGGAAGAGTTCTGGCTGTGGATTCAAACAGGTCTACCCTTCAGCGGGTTTTACCGCCGTAGGCTCTGTTGCTTAGCAACCGTGACAGTTGACACACAAAGCAGGAAAAGAAGGAAAACCGAAGCTTTTAAAACTGTTTGTTTATGTATTTATTTTATATTATAAAGTAAACAAAGACTGATTTAATCCAGAATGGAATAAATGTTCCAACCAGCAGAGCAGGAACCAATCAAATCAAATGTAATGATAGAAACCTTAGTCAGTTAAATAACCTGCTGCTGTCATTCTGCACATCTCTGATGTTGCTGCTATTTTCTAATTACTGGAAAAATGTCCATAGCTGCATATTGGTTATTAATTCCCCTGTTTTATATCGTTAAAACACTTTACAAGATTTTATTTTTTTATCCTATCTGTTATACTTTTCTAAGGTCCACATTGTGTGACTTCTGTTATCTTTGCTGCTCTAAACAGCAGAATGTCCCCATTGTGGGACAATAAATCTATTCTGATCAAATGTGGGGACAGCAGGAAAAGTAAAATGATGGTGCATCTTCAAAAAAAAAAAAGGTTTAAAAACATTAAGAAGTTAATAAGAAATATGGAGAAATATTTTTGGCAGCAGATGCTGAAGGCAATTATACATTTATTCATAAAAAACAGTTTACTAAGATTTATTAACTGATTAAGTGACATAATGAAGCCTCAACTGTCAGATAATGGCTAAGTTTCAATTCATGGGCTGCGTCTTCAGAAGGCCAGATTCGAAGGACGATTACGTCAAAGCGCGGCGCCGAGGTCTGGTCGGATTCCAAGAGTCCTCGTTATGCGGCCTTAAAATGCGTCCTTCTTTTTGCCCGATTTGAAGGACGGGTCCGATGTATCCTCGCTATTCTTGGATATCCCAGGATTCATTGCGAGACCAAGCAAGCTGTGATCAGAGGAAAAAGGGAAATGGCGCCGAACAGTGGTGAAAATTGGAAGTTCAGTTTAATGTAATCCAGTCATTTAAAGGGATAGTTCGGTATTTTTCACATGAATCTGTATGGCATCCCCATCACCAGTGTCATGCAATCACACTGACTTACCCCTGGCAGCATCCTGTGAGCAGAGTTCTCGTCCAGCTTTGGTCAAGCCGAAAGTAGTCCGGCAGGTTTGCTAGACCCAGCGAAATAAAACGTTTCTCTTCCCAAAACATTATGTGTTCAAAAGAGTGATATTTTTGCATCCCAAAAACGTTGTAGTGGAAAAAGTCACACGTCGTTATCACTTGGTCCTATTTTCTCTCTGTTCGTATCAGTGCGCGCCGTCATTCTGACAGCTAGGGCCTACTAACCTGACAACAGCCAGATGCATGTCTCGCTCCGCCTAGCTCCTAGCTAGGCGGAGGGAGACATGCATCTGGCTGTTGTTGAGCTCGCTGTCTGAATGACGGCGCGCACTGATACGAACAGAGAGAAAATAGGACCAAGTGATAACGACGTGTGACTTTTTCCACTACGTTTTTGGGATGCAAAAATATCGCTCTTTTGAACACATAATGTTTTGGGAAGAGAAACGTTTTATGTCGCTGGGTCTAGCAAACCTGCCGGACTACTTTCGGCTTGACCAAAGCTGGACGAGAACTCTGCTCACAGGATGCTGCCAGGGGTAAGTCAGTGTGATTGCATGACACTGGTGATGGGGATGCCATACAGATTCATGTGAAAAATACCGAACTATCCCTTTAATAGTTCCGTCTGAGATGAATGAAAATAGTTGTTTTAATGGTTATTGAGTCAGATATGTGGCGGTAATGTTTGGTTTATCTAAAGGTTTTATCTGTTACTGATTAAATGAGTTTGGCTGGAATTAAAGGACAGATTCTAATAGATCTGCAGGGGGGGGACTATAAATCTGATAGGAGTTATATTTTTTTATTGCTGTTTTTTATTTTTTGTTCAAAATTAGAGATTGTGCAGATATATTCTTTATACATACATTGTTTAGATTTACTTATATTTTTCTACCCTTTTTATAGAATAGAATAGAAAATTCTTTATTGTCCCACAATGGGGATATTCTGGTGTTTATTGCAGCAAAAGGATTATAGAAAAAATGGTCACACAAATGTGGACCTTAGAAACATTTTTAAGAATAACACAAGTTTAAGGGAAGAGTTAAAATATAAACAATAAAATCCTGTAAAGTGTTTTAAAAATATAAAACTGGAGAATAAATAACCAATATGCAGCTATGGACATTTTTACAGTAATGGATATTTAATAATAGCAGCATCATCATCATCACCATCATCACCATCATCATCATCATCATCATCATCATCATCATCACTTTGGAGGAAGGTTTTGATCAGTCTCCTTCAGGCTGCAGATCATGGCTGTGTGAACGTCTCTCCACTAGATGGCAGCATTAGCAGGTCTGACCCTCAGATAAAGAGCTGCCAGAGCATCTGATCATCATGGCTTTAGAAAGCTGGAGATGGTCATCCTGCGTACCATCAGACCCAGGGTGGGAGGAGCTTCCAGCTCTGATGGACGCAGCGTCTGAGGAGTCCAGGAAGCAGATCAGTTTCCCAGCACCACTTCCTCACTGCTGGATTAGCTCAGATTAGACTAAATGGGGATTAATGGAGATCCATTTAACAGCAGGCATGCAGGCGAAGCTGGTGGAAACAGTTCTGCTGCTCTTTGGAGCGCTGAGAAACTTTTCTGGGCTTTGGAATCAGTTCATTATAAAAGGTGCATTTGATTAATTAGAGTTTAGCCCAGAGACATTTCAATTATTAGCAGCTTCAGTTCTATCACGACCTAATTACTCTGATAAGCCGCTAGCCTCCCACTGACGACTGACCCAGTAATCAGCTGAGAACCATGGATCACTGCTGCTTCTGATGCCAGGAGACGGCGGCAGCGTGTCCTTCCTGCTGGATCATCATCAGCGTCCAGAGAAGCTCTGAGAGAAACCATGTGCTCAGAGACGGAGGCAGCGTCCAGGAGAAGACGTCTGCAGAACTATAGAGATAGATCAGGATAACCTGAGCCACTCTAACTAGAAGCTTTATCAAAAAGGAAAGTTTTAAGCCTAGCCTTAAAAGTAGACAGGGTGTCTGCCTCACGGACTAAAACTGGTAGTTGGTTCCACAGGAGAGGAGCCTGAGAACTAAAAGATCTGCCTCCCATTCTACTTTTAGAAACTCTAGGAACCACTAGTAAACCTGCAGATTGAGAGCGAAGTGCTCTGTTAGGAACATAAGGAACAATCAGATCTCTGATATCAGATGGAGCTTGGCCATTTAAGGCTTTATATGTGAGAAGGAGGATTTTAAATTCTATTCTTGATTTAACAGGAAGCCAATGAAGAGAAGCCAGGATAGGAGAGATATGATCTCTCTTTTTCATTTTCATTAGAACTCTGGCTGCAGCATTTTGGATCAGCTGAAGGCTTTTAACTACAGTTTGTGGACTTCCTGATAGTAAAGAATTACAATAGTCCAGCCTTGAAGTAACAAATGCATGGACTAGTTTCTCAGCATCACCCCTGGACAGGAGATTGCTAATTTTTGCAATGTTCCTCAGATGAAAGAAGGAAATTCTAGAAACCTCTTTGATATGGGATTTAAATGACAGGTCCTGATCAAAAACAACACCAAGATTTTTTACTTTATTATCTGAAATCAGTTTAATCCCATCCAAATGAAGTGACTGGCTAATCAGCTTCTTTTTCAGAGACTCTGGTCCAAAGACTATAACTTCTGTTTTGTCTGCATTCAGAAGCAGAAAGTTGAGAGTCATCCAGGTTTTTATGTCTTCAGACATGCCTGTAATCTATGTAATGGGTTAGCTTCATCTGGATTTATAGACAGATATAGCTGGGTATCATCAGCATAACAGTGGAAATTAATCCCATGCTGTCTAATAACTCTACCAATTGGGAGCATGTATAAAGTAAAGAGAATTGGTCCTAGCACTGATCCCTGTGGTACTCCACAGGTAACCTTTGAGCGTGTTGAAGATCTATCATTAACATGAACAAACTGAATTCGATCAGATAGATAAAATTTAAACCAGTCTAGAGCTGTTCCTTTAATTCCAACAAAATATTCAAGTCTTTCTAAAAGAATATTATGGTCAACTGTATCAAATGCAGCACTAAGATCCAACAGGACGAGCACAGATACAAGTCCATTATCTGAGGCCATGAGAATATCATTAGTGACTTTCACCAGAGCTGTTTCAGTGCTATGATGAGCTCTAAAGCCAGACTGAAACTCTTCAAAAAGTTCATTATGGTGGAAGTGATCGCAAACTTGTTTGGCAACTACTTTCTCAAGAATTTTGGATAAGAAAGGAAGATTGGATATAGGTCTATAATTGACCAAGTCATCTGGGTCAAGAGACGGTTTCTTAAGCAGAGGTTTAATTACAGCAATCTTAAAAGCTTTAGGTACATATCCCTGTAACAGAGATAGATTAATCACATCTAAAATGGAGGAGGAGATCAAAGGGAATACCTCCTTAAATAACCTGGTTGGAACTGGATCTAACATCCAAGTTGAAGGCTTAGATGAAGACAATAATTTTGCTAATTCAGAGAGTTCAACTGGATCAAAGCAGTCTAAACCCGGTTCAGATTCC
>NW_024038421.1:0-72500 GCF_016077235.1 Cyprinodon tularosa | reverse complement strand
CATTCATTCATTCATTCATCATCATTCATTAATAATTCATTCATTCATCATGGATGATGGATGGATGGGATGATGGATTGATGGATGATGGATGGATTGATGGTTGATGGATGGATGGATGATGGATGGATGATGGATTGATGGATGGATGGATGATGGATGGATGGATGATGGATGGATGGATGATGGATGATGATGGATGGTGATGATGGATGGATGGATGATGGATGGATGGATGGATGATGGATGGATGATGATGGATGGATGATGGATGGATGGATGATGGATGATGGATGGATGGATGATGGATGATGGATGGATGGATGATGGATGGATGATGGATGATGGATGGATGGATGATGGATGGATGATGGATGGATGGATGATGGATGGATGGATGATGGATGATGGATGGATGATGGATGGATGGATGATGGATGATGGATGGATGATGGATGGATGGATGATGGATGGATGGATGATGGATGGATGATGGATGGATGGATGATGGATGGATGGATGATGGATGGATGGATGATGGATGGATGAT
Source organism: Cyprinodon tularosa (assembly GCF_016077235.1). NCBI lineage: Eukaryota > Metazoa > Chordata > Actinopteri > Cyprinodontiformes > Cyprinodontidae > Cyprinodon > Cyprinodon tularosa. The sequence continues at coordinate 71,950 of NW_024038421.1, read as the reverse complement.
GGATGGATGGATGATGGATGGATGGATGATGGATGGATGGATGATGGATGGATGGATGATGGATGGATGGATGGATGATGGATGGATGATGGATGATGGATGGATGGATGATGGATGGATGATGGATGGATGATGGATGGATGGATGATGATGGATGATGGATGGATGGATGGAGGATGGATGGATGATGGATGGATGGATGGATGGAGGATGGATGATGGATGATGGATGGATGGATGGATGATGGATGATGGATGGATGATGGATGGATGATGGATGATGGATGATGGATGGATGGATGGATGATGGATGATGGATGGATGGATGATGGATGGATGGATGATGGATGGATGATGGATGGATGGATGGATGATGGATGATGGATGATGGATGGATGGATGATGGATGATGGATGGATGGATGGATGATGGATTGATGGATGATGGATGGATGATGGATGGATGGATGGATGATGGATGGATGATGGATGATGGATGGATGGATGGATGATGGATGGATGATGGATGGATGATGGATGGATGATGGATGATGGATGGATGGATGATGGATGGATGGATGGATGATGGATGGATGATGGATGGATGGATGGATGATGGATGGATGATGGATGGATGGATGGATGGATGATGGATGGATGGATGATGGATGGATGGATGATGGATGATGGATGGATGGATGGATGATGGATGGATGGATGATGGATGGATGATGGATGGATGGATGATGGATGGATGATGGATGGATGGATGGATGGATGATGGATGATGGATGGATGATGGATGGATGATGGATGGATGATGGATGATGGATGGATGATGGATGGATGATGGATGGATGATGGATGGATGATGATGGATGGATGATGGATGGATGGATGGATGGATGATGGATGGATGGATGGATGATGGATGGATGGATGGATGATGGATGGATGATGGATGGATGATGGATGGATGGATGATGGATGGATGGATGATGGATGGATGGATGGATGGATGATGGATGATGGATGATGGATGGATGATGGATGGATGGATGGATGATGGATGGATGATGGATGGATGATGGATGGATGGATGGATGGATGGATGATGGATGGATGATGGATGATGGATGGATGGATGATGATGGATGATGGATGATGATGGATGATGGATGATGGATGATGGATGATGATGAAGGACGATGGATGGATGAGATGGATGATGGATGATGGATGATGGATGATGGATGTGGATGGATGATGATGATGGATGATGGATTGATGATGGATGAATGATGGATGATGATGGATGGATGGATGATGGATGGATGGATGATGGATGGATGATGGATGATGGATGCATGATGGATGATGGATGGAGGATGGATGGATGATGGATGGATGATGGATGATGGATGATGGATGGATGATGGATGGATGGATGATGGATGGATGGAGGATGGATGGATGATGGATGGATGGAGGATGGATGGATGATGGATGGATGGATGATGGATGGATGATGGATGGATGATGGATGATGGATGCATGATGGATGATGGATGGATGATGGATGATGGATGGATGGATGGATGATGGATGATGGATGATGGATGGAGGATGGATGATGGATGGATGATGGAGGATGGATGGAGGATTGATAGATGGATGATGGATGGATGGATGATGGATGGATGGATGATGGATGGAGGATGGATGATGGATGATGGATGATGGAGGATGGATGGATGATGGATGATGGATGGAGGATGGAGGATGGATGGAGGATTGATAGATGGATGATGGATGGAGGATGGATGATGGATGATGGATGGATGATGGATGGAGGATGGATGGATGGATGGATGATGGATGGATGATGGATGGATGGATGATGGATGGATGGATGATGGATGGATGATGGATGGATGATGGATGGATGATGGATGGATGATGGATGATGGATGGAGGATGGATGATGGATGATGGATGGATGGATGATGGATGGATGGATGATGGATGGATGGATGATGGATGATGGATGATGGATGATGGATGGATGGATGATGGATGGATGGATGATGGATGGATGGATGATGGATGATGGATGGATGATGGATGATGGATGATGGATGATGGATGATGGATGGATGATGGATGATGGATGATGGATGATGGATGGATGGATGATGGATGGATGGATGGATGGATGGATGGAGGATGGATGGATGATGGATGATGGATGGATGATGGATGATGGATGGATGGATGAATGGATGATGGATGGATGGATGATGGATGATGGATGGATGATGGATGGATTGATGGATGGATGGATGGATGATGGATGATGGATGGAGGATTGATAGATGGATGGATGATGGATGGATGATGGATGGATGATGGATGGATGATGGATGGATGGATGGAGGATGGATGGATGATGGATGGAGGATGGATGGAGGATGGATGGATGGATGGATGGATGATGGATGATGGATGGATGATGGATGGAGGATGGATGGATGGATGGAGGATGGATGGATGATGGATGGATGATGGATGGAGGATGGATGGATGATGGATGGAGGATGGATGGATGATGGATGGATGGAGGATGGATGGATGGATGGATGATGGATGGATGATGGATGGATGGATGGATGGATGATGGATGGAGGATGGATGGATGGATGATGGATGGATGATGGATGGATGATGGATGGATGATGGATGGATGGATGATGGATGGATGGATGATGGATGGATGGATGGATGGATGGATGGATGGATGGATGATGGATGGATGATGGATGGATGGATGATGGATGGATGGATGATGGATGGATGATGGATGATGGATGGATGGATGGATGATGGATGGATGGATGATGGATGGATGGATGGATGATGGATGGATGGATGGATGGATGGATGGATGATGGATGGATGGATGGATGGATGGATGGATGATGGATGATGGATGGATGGATGGATGATGGATGGATGGATGATGGATGGATGGATGATGGATGGAGGATGGATGGATGGAGGATGGATGGATGATGGATGATGGATGGATGGATGGATGGATGGATGGATGATGGATGATGGATGGATGGATGGATGATGGATGGATGGATGATGGATGGATGATGGATGGATGGATGATGGATGGAGGATGGATGGATGGAGGATGGATGGATGATGGATGGAGGATGGATGGATGGAGGATGGATGGATGATGGATGGAGGATGGATGGATGGAGGATGAATTGATAGACTCTGATCCACCAATCCTTTCCTGTCCAGAACCAGCTGCTGTTCTGGTTCTGAGTGGTTCTGGTTCTGACTGGTTCTGGTTCTGGTTCTGAGTGGTTCTGGTTCTGACCCGGCTATCAATCTCTGTCTCCTCCAGGGGAGCCTTCTCTGTGGTGAAGAGGTGCATGAAGATCTCCACGGGACACGAGTACGCCGCCAAGATCATCAACACCAAGAAGCTGTCAGCCAGGGGTAAGAAGGGGCGGGGCTTCCTGTGGGGGCGGGGCTTCCTATGGGGGCGGGGCTTCCTGTGGGGTCGGCCTGCTGCCTTCCTCCCTCCTCTGCAGGCTAGTCCGGTCCGGTTTCAGGTTGCAGCAGCGTCACTCTGACCTCCTCAGGTTCTGGTCTGATGTTGGATAAATGACTGTGATCCGGTTCTGATGATGATGATGCTGACAGGAGAATCGGATTGGTAGAACCGGGTCAGAACCACTGAGTCCTGTGGGTTCTGTTCAGCTTGGACATATTGAACAGGAAGTCCTTGTTACTGCCCCCCCCCCATCAGAAAGTGCCTCTCTAACACTTCCTGTCTGCAGGCTGAGACCAGCGGTTCTGTTTGGTTCTGACCTGCTTCTGTTGGATCAGGTTCTGTTTGGTGGAACAGGTTCTGGCCCAGTCGTCTCTCACAGTCCGGTGATCCTAGGTCCTGGTTCTGTTGGGTCCAGCAGAACCAGTCCCTCTATGCGTCTCAGACGGAATCTAGACTAGCGCTTAGGAGGATGGCGGAGGGTTCTGATGGCGGCGGGTTCTGATTGAGGAGGGTTCTGATGGAGGAGGGTTCAGATGGAGGCGGGTTCAGATGGTGGAGGGTTCTGATGGCGGCGGGTTCTGATTGAGGAGGGTTCTGATGGAGGAGGGTTCAGATGGCGGCGGGTTCAGATGGCGGCGGGTTCAGATGGCGGCGGGTTCAGATGGCGGCGGGTTCTGATGGCGGCGGGTTCTGATGGCGGCGGGTTCTGATGGCGGCGGGTTCTGATGGCGGCGGGTTCAGATGGCGGCGGGTTCAGATGGCGGAGGGTTCAGATGGCGGAGGGTTCAGATGGAGGATGGTTCAGATGGCGGCGGGTTCAGATGGCAGGGGGTTCAGATGGCGGAGGGTTCAGATGGAGGAGGGTTCAGATGGTGGAGGGTTCAGATGGCGGAGGGTTCAGATGGCGGAGGGTTCAAATGGCGGAGGGTTCAGATGGCGGCGGGTTCAGATGGATGAGGGTTCAGATGGAGGCGGGTTCAGATGGAGGCGGGTTCAGATTGTGGAGGGTTCAGATGGTGGAGGGTTCTGATGGAGGCGGGTTCAGATGGAGGCGGGTTCAGATGGAGGCGGGTTCAGATGGCGGCGGGTTCAGATGGAGGCGGGTTCAGATGGAGGAGGGTTCAGATGGAGGCGGGTTCAGATGGTGGAGGGTTCTGATGGAGGCGGGTTCAGATGGTGGCGGGTTCAGATGGCGGCGGGTTCAGATGGAGGCGGGTTCAGATGGAGGCGGGTTCAGATGGAGGCGGGTTCAGATGGAGGCGGGTTCAGATGGTGGAGGGTTCAGATGGAGGCGGGTTCAGATGGAGGCGGGTTCAGATGGCGGCGGGTTCAGATGGCGGCGGGTTCAGATGGAGGCGGGTTCAGATGGAGGAGGGTTCAGATGGAGGCGGGTTCAGATGGTGGAGGGTTCAGATGGTGGAGGGTTCTGATGGAGGAGGGTTCAGATGGAGGCGGGTTCAGATGGTGGAGGGTTCAGATGGTGGAGGGTTCTGATGGAGGAGGGTTCAGATGGCGGAGGGTTCAGATGGCGGAGGGTTCAGATGGCGGAGGGTTCAGATGGCGGCGGGTTCAGATGGAGGCGGGTTCAGATGGCGGAGGGTTCTGATGGCGGACGGTTCTGATGGCGGAGGGTTCTGATGGAGGAGGGTTCTGATGGAGGCGGGTTCAGATGGTGGAGGGTTCTGATGGCGGAGGGTTCAGATGGAGGAGGGTTCAGATGGAGGAGGGTTCTGATGGAGGAGGGTTCTGATGGCGGAGGGTTCTGATGGCGGAGGGTTCTGAACGAGGAGGGTTCAGATGGAGGAGGGTTCTGATGGAGGAGGGTTCTGATGGCGGAGGGTTCTGATGGAGGAGGGTTCTGATGGAGGAGGGTTCAGATGGAGGGGGGTTCAGATGGCGGACGGTTCAGATGGCGGACGGTTCCGATGGAGGAGGGTTCCGATGGAGGCGGGTTCAGATGGAGGCGGGTTCTGATGGCGGACGGTTCCGATGGCGGAGGGTTCCGATGGAGGCGGGTTCAGATGGCGGAGGGTTCTGATGGCGGAGGGTTCTGATGGCGGAGGGTTCTGATGGCGGAGGGTTCTGATGGCGGAGGGTTCTGATGGCGGAGGGTTCCGATGGCGGAGGGTTCCGATGGAGGAGGGTTCCGATGGAGGAGGGTTCCGATGGAGGAGGGTTCCGATGGCGGAGGGTTCCGATGGAGGCGGGTTCAGATGGCGGAGGGTTCCGATGGCGGAGGGTTCCGATGGCGGAGGGTTCCGATGGAGGAGGGTTCTGATGGCGGAGGGTTCTGATGGCGGAGGGTTCTGATGGAGGAGGGTTCTGATGGAGGAGGGTTCTGATGGAGGGAACCATGATGAGCAGCAAGGCGTCACTTTATCAGATCTTAAAGGTACAGCGGAGGATTTTCTCTCAGATCCGCTGTCTGCACCTTTTTAAAAAAAAAAAGTGCACATCCGAGAGCGTGCACGAGCTCGCTCTGTTTAATGGTTGCTGCTCTCATAGCAGCTGTGTCTGACCTCTGACCCCTCCATCACTATAGAGCGGGGACTCTATAGTGAACTCTATAGTGAACTCAGTGAACGGACCGTTCAAACAGATGATCACTGCTTTTTGCTCTGTTGGTCACGTAACTCCTCCTCCACCGCCTGCGCCATCTTTATTAGTCGCCGCTGTAGGGTAGCGACAGCCTATGGCGACAGCGGGCCGCTGTGACAGCAAATCTTCCCGTCGTAGAAACTTTGTCCTCCTCTCACCGTCGGTCATTTTTTAAGCAGCGCGGTGAGAAAGGTGAGCTGAAACAGTAGCTCACCACGGATATACGCCTGAAAGAAAACATGGCTGACGGGACGAGCGCGTAGGACGGCCTTACGATGACGCATCACAGGATGCAGCCCCCCCCCTCTATGACCCAGGAGAAGCAACTGTTGGACCAGGAAGTCCTGTAGATCAGAGGGTGCTTTGGCTCTTCCTCAAAGGGGGCGGAGCCTCTGGATAACCCGTCCTCCTGCTTTAGAGGGAACCAGAGGAGCCCTGGCCTCCATCAGGAGCTTTGAATGCCTGTTGTTCTCCTCCTCCCTCCTCCTCCTGATGGAGGTAAAGTGGAGCGTCTCTCTGGGCTTTCATCTCCTCCTCATTTAGCTAAATAGGTCTGCTGCCTTTAATTAGAGCTGACTGTCTGGCACACGCCCTCCATCACAGGAGCAGAGCAGCACCTCCTCCATCACAGGAGCAGAGCAGCACCTCCTCCATCACAGGAGCAGAGCAGCACCTCCTCCATCACAGGAGCAGAGCAGCACCTCCTCCATCACAGGAGCAGAGCAGCACCTCCTCCATCACAGGAGGAGAGCAGCACCTCCTCCATCACAGGAGCAGAGCAGCACCTCCTCCATCACAGGAGGAGCAGAGCAGCACCTCCTCCATCACAGGAGCAGAGCAGCACCTCCTCCATCACAGGAGGAGAGCAGCACCTCCTCCATCACAGGAGGAGCAGAGCAGCACCTCCTCCATCACAGGAGGAGAGCAGCACCTCCTCCATCACAGGAGCAGAGCAGCACCTCCTCCATCACAGGAGGAGCAGAGCAGCACCTCCTCCATCACAGGAGCAGAGCAGCACCTCCTCCATCACAGGAGCAGAGCAGCACCTCCTCCATCACAGGAGCAGAGCAGCACCTCCTCCATCACAGGAGCAGAGCAGCACCTCCTCCATCACAGGAGGAGCAGAGCAGCACCTCCTCCATCACAGGAGCAGAGCAGCACCTCCTCCATCACAGGAGCAGAGCAGCACCTCCTCCATCACAGGAGCAGAGCAGCACCTCCTCCATCACAGGAGGAGAGCAGCACCTCCTCCATCACAGGAGCAGAGCAGCACCTCCTCCATCACAGGAGGAGCAGAGCAGCACCTCCTCCATCACAGGAGCAGAGCAGCACCTCCTCCATCACAGGAGCAGAGCAGCACCTCCTCCATCACAGGAGCAGAGCAGCACCTCCTCCATCACAGGAGCAGAGCAGCACCTCCTCCATCACAGGAGGAGCAGAGCAGCACCTCCTCCATCACAGGAGGAGCAGAGCAGCACCTCCTCCATCACAGGAGGAGAGCAGCACCTCCTCCATCACAGGAGGAGCAGAGCAGCACCTCCTCCATCACAGGAGGAGCAGAGCAGCACCTCCTCCATCACAGGAGGAGAGCAGCACCTCCTCCATCACAGGAGCAGAGCAGCACCTCCTCCATCACAGGAGCAGAGCAGCACCTCCTCCATCACAGGAGGAGCAGAGCAGCACCTCCTCCATCACAGGAGCAGAGCAGCACCTCCTCCATCACAGGAGCAGAGCAGCACCTCCTCCATCACAGGAGCAGAGCAGCACCTCCTCCATCACAGGAGCAGAGCAGCACCTCCTCCATCACAGGAGGAGAGCAGCACCTCCTCCATCACAGGAGGAGCAGAGCAGCACCTCCTCCATCACAGGAGGAGCAGAGCAGCACCTCCTCCATCACAGGAGCAGAGCAGCACCTCCTCCATCACAGGAGGAGAGCAGCACCTCCTCCATCACAGGAGGAGCAGAGCAGCACCTCCTCCATCACAGGAGGAGAGCAGCACCTCCTCCATCACAGGAGCAGAGCAGCACCTCCTCCATCACAGGAGGAGCAGAGCAGCACCTCCTCCATCACAGGAGGAGCAGAGCAGCACCTCCTCCATCACAGGAGGAGAGCAGCACCTCCTCCATCACAGGAGCAGAGCAGCACCTCCTCCATCACAGGAGCAGAGCAGCACCTCCTCCATCACAGGAGGAGCAGAGCAGCACCTCCTCCATCACAGGAGGAGCAGAGCAGCACCTCCTCCATCACAGGAGGAGCAGAGCAGCACCTCCTCCATCACAGGAGGAGCAGAGCAGCACCTCCTCCATCACAGGAGCAGAGCAGCACCTCCTCCATCACAGGAGCAGAGCAGCACCTCCTCCATCACAGGAGCAGAGCAGCACCTCCTCCATCACAGGAGCAGAGCAGCACCTCCTCCATCACAGGAGCAGAGCAGCACCTCCTCCATCACAGGAGCAGAGCAGCACCTCCTCCATCACAGGAGCAGAGCAGCACCTCCTCCATCACAGGAGGAGAGCAGCACCTCCTCCATCACAGGAGCAGAGCAGCACCTCCTCCATCACAGGAGCAGAGCAGCACCTCCTCCATCACAGGAGGAGCAGAGCAGCACCTCCTCCATCACAGGAGCAGAGCAGCACCTCCTCCATCACAGGAGCAGAGCAGCACCTCCTCCATCACAGGAGCAGAGCAGCACCTCCTCCATCACAGGAGCAGAGCAGCACCTCCTCCATCACAGGAGGAGCAGAGCAGCACCTCCTCCATCACAGGAGGAGCAGAGCAGCACCTCCTCCATCACAGGAGGAGCAGAGCAGCACCTCCTCCATCACAGGAGCAGAGCAGCACCTCCTCCATCACAGGAGCAGAGCAGCACCTCCTCCATCACAGGAGGAGCAGAGCAGCACCTCCTCCATCACAGGAGGAGCAGAGCAGCACCTCCTCCATCACAGGAGGAGCAGAGCAGCACCTCCTCCATCACAGGAGCAGAGCAGCACCTCCTCCATCACAGGAGGAGAGCAGCACCTCCTCCATCACAGGAGGAGCAGAGCAGCACCTCCTCCATCACAGGAGGAGCAGAGCAGCACCTCCTCCATCACAGGAGCAGAGCAGCACCTCCTCCATCACAGGAGCAGAGCAGCACCTCCTCCATCACAGGAGGAGCAGAGCAGCACCTCCTCCATCACAGGAGGAGCAGAGCAGCACCTCCTCCATCACAGGAGGAGCAGAGCAGCACCTCCTCCATCACAGGAGCAGAGCAGCACCTCCTCCATCACAGGAGGAGCAGAGCAGCTCTGTCCCTCATGGTGGAGGCGTGGAGGAAGGAGACGCGTTCAGGAAGTTTTTGCTGGACGTTGCTTATTTGAATAGTGAGAGAAAAACAAACATGGATGGAAACACAGAAGGCCTTTATCCTCCCTTCCTTCCTTCCTTCCTTCCTTCCTTGCTTCCTCCCTCCTGAGCGTCTTCATCAGCTCAGGGGTTCTACCTGAGATGGAACCACCTTGGAACCGCGGGCTGCAGAACAACATTCTGGTTCTGGTTCTGTGGTCCAAAGCGTCACAGGAGGTTGGAAATGACTCAGATTTGCTTGTTTTTATGATGGATTCAGTGAATTAATATAGAACCAAATATGGTCCAGTTTAAGCTGGGTTCTCCAGAACCCAGCCTGGATCAGAGCCGGTCCAGAACCCAGCCTGGATCAGAGCCGGTCCAGAACCCAGCCTGGATCAGAGCCGGTTCAGATCTGAGGTTGGTTCAGGATGTGTTCTGAGGAGAAGCTTCGTTAAGCTGATTTTAGGCTGTTTTTATAGCATCTCCCTCATCTCCCTCATCTCCCTCATCTTCCTCATCCTCAGACATGAAGTCTGGATTAAATAAACTGAAGATGAATCAGCAGGTTTAACTAATTCAGACCCTGAACTCTAAACTGATCTAAAGTCTGGAACTCGGTTCCACAGCGGCGGCGGCTATCGATTAGTTCAATCAACTCTAACTAGTTCCACTGAGAGCTAAACAATAGGAGAAGCCATTAGTCACCATGGCAACAGGAAGTGCCTTTTTCACCCCACTGGAAGTAGAAATTTTAACACAGAAATAAAAAAGGAGAGTGTTTAAAAACAGAGAAACGGCACTAGAGCTGCAAAGGAGAGGAAGAAGATTGTTGCTTCAGTTAATGTAGAAGCTTATGAAGTGGGCTATGGCAAGCCGTTTTTATATTTATTATAAACTCTCTCTGTTGTTCCATCTGTAGATCACTGAATAAGATTCTTCCTGATCAAAATCACTCCTAGACTGAACTGTAATCATAGATTTTCTAGATTACATTTTCAGAAACTAAATTTCAGAAAACAAAAAAACAAAATGATGCTAGTAAAAATAAAAGTTTAATATATCTAGAAATGTTTCCACATTTTAAACTTTCCTTCACAGTTAAAATAATATTTCTTGAACAGTCGTAGATCAATGGATCTATTTAGGTGAAATCTGTCAGCAGGTGAAGATGAGGAATAAAATGTTCTAATAAATAGAACCTGTTCATCTTGATTCGGCTGTTATCATCCCCATAAATGCTCCTTATTAGCGGCTATCAGGCCCATAGAATGGCTTCACGTTGGGCCGCTAGCCTCAGTAGGTCGGTATCAGCGAGTCAATCCTAAAGTCATTCCTTTCCCCGTGGAATTAATCTATTAATGCGTAATCTGGAAATAATTTTTGTAGTTTTTCATATACTATAAAAATAAGAATAAAATGTTCCGCATCTTGCTCATATTAAACACATCTATCCTGTCACTGAGTTGTAGACGGGTTAGTTTAATGAGAAAACCTGCTGCTGACCAAGTTAGCTCTGGGAGGATGTTGCTATGGCAACAGAAACGGTCGTCAGGTTTAGGAAATGTCGTTTTCAGTGAACCTGCTTCATGAAGCGGAGCCCAGCTGGATGCTGGTTCTGACCCGGTTCAGTCTGCCTGGGGTCACAGCGCCCTCTCCTGGTGATGTCATCAATGTCTCTGCAGAGCCCACACATCCTGGTCAGAGGCTGTTCTGACCATAGCGTGCGGGGCGCCGCTGCTAACGCCCCTCAATGCGGCTCTGGACGCTGATGACCAGTTCTTCATGGAACCGCAGCTCTGCTGTGAAACGGGTCTGATTCTGATCAGCTGCTGTTCCCAGCAGGTTACCGCCTGAGCTTTCCCACCCTGGACTTCTGCACCGTCTGCTTCAGCGGCCGCTCTGACGCCGGCCGCGCCGCTCTGACGCAGAAACGCCCAGCAGTCAGTGTGGAGCATTCCCAGTCTGGGTTACTGGGATTGGACTTCCAGTTGGGCTCAGTGTGCGCTCTAAGCAGTGGAAGGAGTTTGCTCTCTGCGGAGCTGTGAGTTGAAGCGGCGGTTGTGAGCGCGCTCCCAGTGAGTCGTCACATTCCTGAACCGGATGGTCGGGTTAGTCATCAGCCTGAGCACAGCCGGGCTTTGTTCTGCCTGCTGGTTAATAAAGTCCATTAATGTTCAACGCGTCTGCGGGAACAGGCGCCCTCTGATTGGTCAGCTCTGTCTGAGGCTCTTTATCTACTCGGGGCCCTCATGTGGGGCCCCTGATGGTGGAGCTCGTTGTTTTTAGATGGTTTCTGAACCTTCAGCTGTGCCTCTGAGCAGGATGACTGTATCTGTAGATGGTCTGATGACCCCCCCCCCCAACCCGACCACAACCAGCATGACTCAGCCTGGTTTTGGTTTCAACAGCAGGCGCCGGTGGCAGCGACTGCAGAGGGACGGAGCTCCTGTCTGAGCTGATCAGCTGTCATTCCAGATGTTTGGTTCCCTCATTAAAGCAACTATGGATGAAAACAGGCCGTCACCAACCTAGCTAACATCACCGTCCTGCTATAAACCAAACAGAAAGTGAATGTTTCTAATTCCTCGTCTGAAAGCTGCTGGAAATAAAGGAAGCAGCAGGAAGGCTTTTATTTTGGCGGTCCCTGCTCTCCTGATGGTGGAGCTACAGTGAAGCAGAGCGGTTAGCGCCACATTATGAGGAGAACCTTCCATCCATGGTTCCTCTAGACACAGGAACCCAGCAGACCGCCGCGCTCTGATGATGAGGTCCTGCTGGCGGTCGGCGGCTCCAGTGGAAACGCCGCCTGCTCTGCTCTGCGAACCGTCTGATTATGTAAACATGTGAGCTGCTGTTTGAGGAGAACAGGTGCTGCTTTGTGCTGCTTCCAGCTCTCTGTCCCTGAAATAATGAAGCTGCAATAAATGGAACATGGTGTGAAACCGCCAGCTGTGATGTCACAGGCCTCCATGATGGAGCTGGAAGCTTCCAGGTCTGGTTCTGGAAAGGTTCTTGCCCCTTTTCCACCACCCTGCAGAAACCATGCAGGGAGTGGTCCCAGCACGGTGACCATGGTAACGGTTGAGTTTAAATGGCAGGAAAACTGAACCAGACCGTGCTAATCTGGTCCGGAGGGCCCGGTTCCAGGGTTCATAGAGGGTCTGGTTCCAGGGTTCATAGAGGGTCCGGTTCCAGGGTTCATAGAGGGTCTGGTTCCAGGGTTCATAGAGGGTCTGGTTCCAGGGTTCATAGAGGGTCCGGTTCCAGGGTTCATAGAGGGTCTGGTTCCAGGGTTCATAGAGGGTCCGGTTCCAGGGTTCATAGAGGGCCCGGTTCCAGGGTTCATAGAGGGTCCGGTTCCAGGGTTCATAGAGGGCCCGGTTCCAGGGTTCATAGAGGGCCCGGTTCCAGGGTTCATAGAGGGTCCGGTTCCAGGGTTCATAGAGGGTTCATAGAGGGCCCGGTTCCAGGGTTCATAGAGGGCCCGGTTCCAGGGTTCATAGAGGGCCCGGTTCCAGGGTTCATAGAGGGCCCGGTTCCAGGGTTCATAGAGGGCCCGGTTCCAGGGTTCATAGAGGGCCCGGTTCCAGGGTTCATAGAGGGTCCGGTTCCAGGGTTCATAGAGGGTCCGGTTCCAGGGTTCATAGAGGGCCCGGTTCCAGGGTTCATAGAGGGCCCGGTTCCAGGGGTTCATAGAGGTTCATAGAGGGTCCGGTTCCAGGGTTCATAGAGGGCCCGGTTCCAGGGTTCATAGAGGGCCCGGTTCCAGGGGTTCATAGAGGTTCATAGAGGATCCGGTTCCAGGGTTCATAGAGGGCCCGGTTCCAGGGTTCATAGAGGTTCATAGAGGATCCGGTTCCAGGGTTCATAGAGGGCCCGGTTCCAGGGTTCATAGAGGGTCTGGTTCCAGGATTCATAGAGGGTCCGGTTCCAGGGTTCATAGAGGGTCCGGTTCCAGGGTTCATAGAGGGTCCGGTTCCAGGGGTTCATAGAGGTTCATAGAGGGTCCGGTTCCAGGGTTCATAGAGGGTCCGGTTCCAGGGTTCATAGAGGGTCCGGTTCCAGGGGTTCATAGAGGTTCATAGAGGGTCCGGTTCCAGGGTTCATAGAGGGTCCGGTTCCAGGGTTCATAGAGGGTCCGGTTCCAGGGTTCATAGAGGGTCCGGTTCCAGGGGTTCATAGAGGTTCATAGAGGATCCAGTTCCAGGGTTCATAGAGGGTCCGGTTCCAGGGTTCATAGAGGGTCCGGTTCCAGGGTTCATAGAGGGCCCGGTTCCAGGGGTTCATAGAGGTTCATAGAGGGTCTGGTTCCAGGGTTCATAGAGGGTCCGGTTCCAGGGTTCATAGAGGGTCTGGTTCCAGGGTTCATAGAGGGTCCGGTTCCAGGGTTCATAGAGGGCCCGGTTCCAGGGTTCATAGAGGGTCCGGTTCCAGGGTTCATAGAGGGCCCGGTTCCAGGGTTCATAGAGGGCCCGGTTCCAGGGTTCATAGAGGGTCCGGTTCCAGGGTTCATAGAGGGTTCATAGAGGGCCCGGTTCCAGGGTTCATAGAGGGCCCGGTTCCAGGGTTCATAGAGGGCCCGGTTCCAGGGTTCATAGAGGGCCCGGTTCCAGGGTTCATAGAGGGCCCGGTTCCAGGGTTCATAGAGGGCCCGGTTCCAGGGTTCATAGAGGGTCCGGTTCCAGGGTTCATAGAGGGTCCGGTTCCAGGGTTCATAGAGGGCCCGGTTCCAGGGTTCATAGAGGGCCCGGTTCCAGGGGTTCATAGAGGTTCATAGAGGGTCCGGTTCCAGGGTTCATAGAGGGCCCGGTTCCAGGGGTTCATAGAGGTTCATAGAGGGTCCGGTTCCAGGGTTCATAGAGGGCCCGGTTCCAGGGTTCATAGAGGGCCCGGTTCCAGGGTTCATAGAGGGCCCGGTTCCAGGGGTTCATAGAGGTTCATAGAGGATCCGGTTCCAGGGTTCATAGAGGGCCCGGTTCCAGGGTTCATAGAGGTTCATAGAGGATCCGGTTCCAGGGTTCATAGAGGGCCCGGTTCCAGGGTTCATAGAGGGCCCGGTTCCAGGATTCATAGAGGGTCCGGTTCCAGGGTTCATAGAGGGTCCGGTTCCAGGGTTCATAGAGGGTCCGGTTCCAGGGGTTCATAGAGGTTCATAGAGGGTCCGGTTCCAGGGTTCATAGAGGGTCCGGTTCCAGGGTTCATAGAGGGTCCGGTTCCAGGGGTTCATAGAGGTTCATAGAGGGTCCGGTTCCAGGGTTCATAGAGGGTCCGGTTCCAGGGTTCATAGAGGGTCCGGTTCCAGGGTTCATAGAGGGTCCGGTTCCAGGGGTTCATAGAGGTTCATAGAGGATCCGGTTCCAGGGTTCATAGAGGGCCCGGTTCCAGGGGTTCATAGAGGGTCCGGTTCCAGGGGTTCATAGAGGTTCATAGAGGGTCCGGTTCCAGGGTTCATAGAGGGCCCGGTTCCAGGGTTCATAGAGGGCCCGGTTCCAGGGGTTCATAGAGGTTCATAGAGGATCCGGTTCCAGGGTTCATAGAGGGCCCGGTTCCAGGGTTCATAGAGGTTCATAGAGGATCCGGTTCCAGGGTTCATAGAGGGCCCGGTTCCAGGGTTCATAGAGGGTCTGGTTCCAGGATTCATAGAGGGTCCGGTTCCAGGGTTCATAGAGGGTCCGGTTCCAGGGTTCATAGAGGGTCCGGTTCCAGGGTTCATAGAGGGTCCGGTTCCAGGGGTTCATAGAGGTTCATAGAGGGTCCGGTTCCAGGGTTCATAGAGGGTCCGGTTCCAGGGTTCATAGAGGGTCCGGTTCCAGGGGTTCATAGAGGTTCATAGAGGGTCCGGTTCCAGGGTTCATAGAGGGTCCGGTTCCAGGGTTCATAGAGGGTCCGGTTCCAGGGGTTCATAGAGGTTCATAGAGGGTCCGGTTCCAGGGTTCATAGAGGGTCCGGTTCCAGGGGTTCATAGAGGTTCATAGAGGGTCCGGTTCCAGGGTTCATAGAGGGTCCGGTTCCAGGGTTCATAGAGGGTCCGGTTCCAGGGGTTCATAGAGGTTCATAGAGGGTCCGGTTCCAGGGTTCATAGAGGGTCCGGTTCCAGGGGTTCATAGAGGTTCATAGAGGGTCCGGTTCCAGGGTTCATAGAGGGTCCGGTTCCAGGGTTTATCTCTGAGCAGGTGGGTCAGTCAGAACCTCCTGGTCCAATAATGCTTCAGTTCTCCAGGTGTTGATGTCAGGAGCTCTTGCTGCTCCACACTGATGGGGTCTGTTAGCTGCTGAGGTTCTGGCCGTCTGCTGGTCACTGCTCTCAGCCATATGGGCTGGTCTGGATCTGAGCGTCTGCAGATTCCCGCTCCGTCACAGCTGCATGCCCCTCCCCACACACACAGACATTTTTTGGTTTCTCCCAGAGGATAAACTCCCAGGAATAAACAGGAATGCTGTCACACCCAGCTGCTGACATCTCTCCCGGCGGTTGGTGTCAGGCAGGTACGGACTTGTAGAGACTGGAGGTTCAGTCTAGTTTGGACCTGGAGGAGTTCCAGTGGAAATCCGCCCACAGCGTCTTCCTCTCTGCACATTCAGAACATCAGAACCTCATTTCAGAAGGTTGGTCTGAAAACCAGCAGAACCCTGAGCTGGTGCTGGTAGAACCAACCAGAACCGTCACAGACCGACCCCCCCCCCCCCCATCAGACATGTCGGGACACGCAGTCCGACTGGTTCTGGGTGCTGCTTCATCTCAGCCATCCAGACCCGGTTCTGTGGTTCCACCTAAACTGGACCTCATTGTTTCGGTTCTGTTCCCTTTAAGTTCTAAGGTGTTCCAACTGGAACCGGATCAGCCGCCCCAAATCCAGTAAGGAGTCATTTCTGATGCTGGTCAGAACCAGGCTGGTTCTGGAGAAGTGGGCCGAGTCCTCGTAAGAACGGGGGCCCGATTCCGTCTCTAAGGGTCCGGACTGACGGAGGCTTCGGTCTGCTTACATCGGTCCAGGTGTGGACCAGAACCTGAGCTCAGGTGGGTCCATGTAGAACTGCACAGAACCGGCACTGACTGAGGTCCAGCGGTGCCGCCGTGCCTTTCACTGGCGCTCTGGTTCTGTTGGTCCGTCCTTCTGGGCCCAGACTGGTTCCGCAACCAGTAGGACCGGGTCTACTGACCCAACGTCTGTCTGTGGCCTTCCTTCCTTCCTTCCTTCCTTCCTTGCTTCCTTCCTTCCTTCCTTCCTTCCTGGGAACCTTGGTGGAACTTCAGGTTAGTAGTTAGTAGACCGTGACGCCTCCTCAGTGACTTCCTGTGTCTGCAATGGCTGGAGCCCCCAGCAGCTGTCCTGGGTCTGGGTGGGTCTGCCTGGGTCTGGGTGGGTCTGCCTGGGTCTGCCTGGGTCTGCCTGGGTCTGGGTGGGCCTGCCTGGGTCTGCCTGGGTCTGGGTGGGCCTGCCTGGGTCTGGGTGGGTCTGCCTGGGTCTGGGTGGGCCTGCCTGGGCCTGCCTGGGTCTGGGTGGGTCTGCCTGGGTCTGGGTGGGCCTGCCTGGGTCTGGGTGGGTCTGCCTGGGTCTGGGTGGGCCTGCCTGGGTCTGGGTGGGTCTGCTTGGGTCTGCCTGGGTCTGGGTGGGTCTGCCTGGGTCTGGGTGGGTCTGCTTGGGTCTGCCTGTCTCTGGGTGGGTCTGCCTGGGTCTGGGTGGGTCTGCCTGGGTCTGGGTGGGTCTGACTGGGTCTGCTTGGGTCTGCCTGTCTCTGGGTGGGTCTGCCTGGGTCTGGGTGGGTCTGCCTGGGTCTGGGTGGGTCTGCCTGGGTCTGCTTGGGTCTGACTAGGTCTGCTTGGGTCTGCCTGTCTCTGGGTGGGTCTGCCTGGGTCTGGGTGGGTCTGCCTGGGTCTGGGTGGGTCTGCCTGGGTCTGGGTGGGTCTGACTGGGTCTGCTTGGGTCTGCCTGTCTCTGGGTGGGTCTGCCTGGGTCTGGGTGGGTCTGCCTGGGTCTGGGTGGGTTATGATTCCCTCCAGTCAGCCTGGAGGTCTGGCTGTGGGTCTGGTTCTGCCTCCTCAGTCTAACTAAAGGGAGCAGGTCCCATGATGCCGTTCTGTCTTCCTGCCCCCCTCCCTCAGTAGCGGGGAGTCATTGAGGCGTGGAGTGTGACTGAGAGGCAGGTGCAGATGTCTCTGGGGAAAAGCTGCTTTCTGCTCCACTTCCTTCCTGCAGACTGACCCAGAATCACCATAAACGGCTCATTTTATCACCCTGACTGCTGGTCTGTGATAATCGACCCGGTTGCTGCAGACTGAGGATCTGCTTAAGGTTTAGGGGCGGGGCCTCTGAAGGAAGCTCTAACCTCTCTGGCCGCCTTGCTGCCCTGAGGCCAGGGGCGTCAGCAGAACCAATGCTATACGGGGGCAAAGTGGGGCACCCAAAGAAATGAGCGCGTGATGCGTGCAACAAAATCATTTTATGGAGCATGATTTATTTTAGAAAAAACATTGGCACAGATAATTTATAGCACTTATTTATTATTATAAAGCATCCTAAATGAATTTTCTGCGTCATTAAATATCTACCTGAACCAAAGTGAATTGAATCGGCCCTGGTGAACTAACCGTGTATCTCTGATGCACTACTGATGGAGGCTCAATTTATCTGCATTAAATATGTCAGCAAACATGAACTTAAAGCTGAAAACTGTGATGATGCTCTGATGATGCCGTGATGATGCCGTGATGATGCGGTGATGATGCCGTGATGATGCCGTGATGATGCCGTGATGATGCCGTGATGATGCCGTGATGATGCGGTGATGATGCCGTGATGATGCCGTGATGATGCGGTGATGATGCCGTGATGATGCCGTGATGATGCTGTGATGATGCTCTGATGATGCCGTGATGATGCCGTGATGATGCGGTGATGATGCCGTGATGATGCCGTGATGATGCGGTGATGATGCTCTGATGAGGCCGTGATGATGCCGTGATGATGCCGTGATGATGCGGTGATGATGCTCTGATGATGCTCTGATGATGCTCTGATGATGCCGTGATGATGCCGTGATGATGCGGTGATGATGCCGTGATGATGCGGTGATGATGCTCTGCTGATGCTCTGATGATGCTCTGATGATGCCGTGATGATGCCGTGATGATGCCGTGATGATGGCGTGATGATGCCGTGATGATGCGGTGATGATGCCGTGATGATGCGGTGATGATGCCGTGATGATGCCGTGATGATGCCGTGATGATGCCGTGATGATGCTGTGATGATGCTCTGATGATGCTGTGATGATGCTCTGATGATGCTGTGATGATGCCGTGATGATGCGGTGATGATGCGGTGATGATGCCGTGATGATGCTCTGATGATGCCGTGATGATGCTGTGATGATGCTCTGATGATGCTGTGATGATGCGGTGATGATGCCGTGATGATGCCGTGATGATGCGGTGATGATGCCGTGATGATGCTGTGATGATGCTGTGATGATGCCGTGATGATGCGGTGATGATGCCGTGATGATGCGGTGATGATGCCGTGATGATGCTGTGATGATGCTGTGATGATGCTCTGATGATGCCGTGATGATGCCGTGATGATGCGGTGATGATGCGGTGATGATGCGGTGATGATGCCGTGATGATGCTGTGATGATGCCGTGATGATGCCGTGATGATGCGGTGATGATGCGGTGATGATGCCGTGATGATGCCGTGATGATGCTGTGATGATGCTGTGATGATGCCGTGATGATGCGGTGATGATGCCGTGATGATGCCGTGATGATGCCGTGATGATGCCGTGATGATGCTGTGATGATGCCGTGATGATGCGGTGATGATGCGGTGATGATGCCGTGATGATGCTCTGATGATGCCGTGATGATGCCGTGATGATGCTGTGATGATGCTGTGATGATGCTCTGATGATGCCGTGATGATGCCGTGATGATGCTGTGATGATGCCGTGATGATGCGGTGATGATGCGGTGATGATGCTGTGATGATGCTCTGATGATGCCGTGATGATGCCGTGATGATGCCGTGATGATGCTGTGATGATGCTCTGATGATGCCGTGATGATGCCGTGATGATGCGGTGATGATGCCGTGATGATGCCGTGATGATGCTCTGATGATGCCGTGATGATGCCGTGATGATGCGGTGATGATGCCGTGATGATGCCGTGATGATGCGGTGATGATGCTCTGATGAGGCCGTGATGATGCCGTGATGATGCCGTGATGATGCGGTGATGATGCTCTGATGATGCTCTGATGATGCTCTGATGATGCCGTGATGATGCCGTGATGATGCGGTGATGATGCCGTGATGATGCGGTGATGATGCTCTGCTGATGCTCTGATGATGCTCTGATGATGCCGTGATGATGCCGTGATGATGCCGTGATGATGGCGTGATGATGCCGTGATGATGCGGTGATGATGCCGTGATGATGCGGTGATGATGCCGTGATGATGCCGTGATGATGCGGTGATGATGCCGTGATGATGCTGTGATGATGCTCTGATGATGCTGTGATGATGCTCTGATGATGCTGTGATGATGCCGTGATGATGCGGTGATGATGCGGTGATGATGCCGTGATGATGCTCTGATGATGCCGTGATGATGCTGTGATGATGCTCTGATGATGCTGTGATGATGCGGTGATGATGCCGTGATGATGCCGTGATGATGCGGTGATGATGCCGTGATGATGCTGTGATGATGCTGTGATGATGCCGTGATGATGCGGTGATGATGCCGTGATGATGCGGTGATGATGCCGTGATGATGCTGTGATGATGCTGTGATGATGCTCTGATGATGCCGTGATGATGCCGTGATGATGCGGTGATGATGCGGTGATGATGCGGTGATGATGCCGTGATGATGCTGTGATGATGCCGTGATGATGCCGTGATGATGCGGTGATGATGCGGTGATGATGCGGTGATGATGCCGTGATGATGCTGTGATGATGCTGTGATGATGCCGTGATGATGCGGTGATGATGCCGTGATGATGCCGTGATGATGCCGTGATGATGCCGTGATGATGCTGTGATGATGCCGTGATGATGCGGTGATGATGCGGTGATGATGCTGTGATGATGCTCTGATGATGCCGTGATGATGCCGTGATGATGCTGTGATGATGCTGTGATGATGCTCTGATGATGCCGTGATGATGCCGTGATGATGCTGTGATGATGCCGTGATGATGCGGTGATGATGCGGTGATGATGCTGTGATGATGCTCTGATGATGCCGTGATGATGCCGTGATGATGCCGTGATGATGCTGTGATGATGCTCTGATGATGCCGTGATGATGCCGTGATGATGCGGTGATGATGCCGTGATGATGCTGTGATGATGCTGTGATGATGCCGTGATGATGCGGTGATGATGCGGTGATGATGCCGTGATGATGCTCTGATGATGCCGTGATGATGCGGTGATGATGCGGTGATTATCTTGTACATCATGGCCAGAAGCTTCGTTTGTTTCCCATTGTGCTCCTCATAATTCAGACCTAAATCATTATTTTTAAATGAATGATAGCATCCACAGCAGGGCCTCACAGTGAACCTCAGGACGGATCTAGCTGCTCCAGCTCTGCTGAGCTGTTGTCCTGTTTAGCCCCAGCCTTTGTGTGGAAGGTTGCTGGTTCACTCCTATTTGCATGAGCCTGGCATTAGCTTCACTGATTTGAATAACCAGGTTGGGGGGGGGGGGGGGGGCAAAGCGTGTGGTCTACTGCTGCGATCCGGGATGGAAAAGGAAATCTGTGGTGAAACAGTTTGTCTCCATTTGCTCCCTAATGATGAGCATCAGCCTTCCTGTCTGTTAGGCCACGCCCACTGCAGCCCAGCCTCACTGAGACTTGGTTCACTGGCAGCAGCTGAAAACCAGACGGAATAAGGAGCGAGGGAGACGAGACGGGCCTCCGTGTTACGATGTTCTTAACCCAGAAACGTCCATTAGCTGGAAGTCACTGACTGGATGACCTCAGATTTCCTTGGAGGCGGAACCTGGAATGATCCTCGGAAATTCCCTCTGCTTTTATTTTACAATATTTCTTCAACCCCTTTTTTTTTTTTTTTTTTTGCAAGTGTTAATACGAGAATTTAACCCATGGGGGGGTGGCGGCCTAGTGGTTAGAGCATAGGGCAGAGGTCACGGTTTAGGGACCTGGGTCCGGATCCAGACCCGGACCCACCTGCTGGCTAATCTGGACCCAAACTGATTTAAAACATTTATAAATTACCGCATGTTGTCCGAAGACAGAGTCTAAACGTCACTTGCTCCGCTTCTCCTGTTGCCCTGAAATCCCCCATCCTCCATCACCCCCCCGCAGCGCTGGGGGCGGTTCCTGGGAATCAGGAAATTCTCTATAAACCAAACTGAACGATTGTTGTTCTCTACTTCAAAAACCACTTTACATTTTAAAATGCTTGCCACTCTGGGTCCCTGAGCAAGACCTTTAACCCCACACTGCTCTCCAGGCGCCGCACAATGGCAGCCCACTGCTCCTCAAGGGGAGGGGTTAAATGCAGAGTTAATTTCATTGCTCTGTACTGGTGACGATGGAATGACAATAAAACGCTGGAAAATACGTCTTCATAAGGAGGAGGTGTTAGCCACATTAGCAGTTTATCATTTCCTGATCTCTGAAACAGTAACATACGGGTAGCATGGAGGGCTAATGTTAGCATGGGGATAGCATGATGGGCTAATGTTAGCATGGGAATAGCAAGGAGGGCTAATATTAGAATGGGGATGGCATGGACGGCTAATGTTAGCATGGGAATGGCATGAAGGGCTAATGTTAGCATGGGGATAGCATGATGGGCTAATGTTAGCATGGGAATAGCATGAAGGGCTAATGTTAGCATGGGATAGCATGATGGGCTAATGTTAGCATGGGAATAGCATGAAGGGCTAATGTTAGCATGGGGATAGCATGATGGGCTAATGTTAGCATGGGGATAGCATGATGGGCTAATGTTAGCATTGATATAACATTGTGGGCTAATGTTACCTTAGGGAGGTAAGGAAGGCTTATGTTAGCATGGGATAGTATAGTGGGCTAAAGTTAGCATTGGGATAGCATGGTGGGCTAATGTTAGCATTGGGATAGCATGGTGGGCTAATGTTAGCTTTGGGATAGCATGGTGGGCTTATGTTTGCTTGGGGATAGCATGATCAGCTAATGTTAGCATGAGGATAGCATGGTGGGCTAATGTTAGCATGGAGATAGTATAGAGGGCTGGCTAATGCTAGCTTAGAGATAGCATGGTGGTTAAATGTTAGCATGGGTATAGCAAAGCAGACAGGCTAATGTTAGCATTGGGAAAGCAAGGAGGGCTAATGTTAGCATTGATATAGCATTGTGGGCTAATGTTAGCATGAGGATAGCATGGTGGGCTAATGTTAGCATGGAGATAGTATAGAGGGCTGGCTAATGCTAGCTTAGAGATAGCATGGTGGTTAAATGTTAGCATGGGTATAGCAAAGCAGACAGGCTAATGTTAGCATTGGGATAGCAAGGAGGGCTAATGTTAGCATTGATATAGCATTGTGGGCTAATGTTAGCATGAGGATAGCATGGTGGGCTAATGTTGGCAGCCTTCCAGGATTGCTGCCAGTCCAGGACAGCAGCGGACCCTCTGGGCCCTTTGACCTCCGACCTCCATCAGCTCAGATGCTGTAATCAGAACAGAAACGGATTTAGTCTGAGGAGATGAAGACCTCTGGAGGTCTCCATGGTGTGAGCTCCATCCTGCTTCTCTATCTATTCCTGAAGCAAGCAGCTGGGGGGGGGGGTGCAGGAAGTAGACGTCTCCAGCTCCATGGTGGCTCCACAGCTGAAGTGACCTGCTGAATCTGGCCCACAGCATGATGCATCAGGGCTTTGCCCGCCTTCAGGGCAGCAATAATCTCTGGGAAGAAAAGGGATCGGGGGGGGGGGGGTTATTATGGGATGGCTCAGCAGCTGCTTCCTGTCTGCTCTGATACAGAATAAACGCTCTTAATTTTTAACAGCATAAACATTTATTCTCTGGTTGGGACCAAAATGTCTGCTTCCTTCTTATTTAGCAGCAGATAAACTCTATAGAAATGTTATGATCAGGGCTGATGATGGGTTCAGGTTCATCCAGACGTGTCGGACTCTGTGCACAGAGACGGAACCGCAGTCATTCAGCTGCACCCCCCACCCCCCCGCAGTGACTCCGGCATCAGCTGCCCTGAGAAAGACGCCTGCAGAGCTGCTAAAACAGTTTGACACCTTCTGAGGGGGGGGGGGGGGGGGGGGGGGGGGTCCTCTTCCTGTTGACACTGCAGCAGCCTGAACCAAACCAGCGGATGGAGGAACTTCAGGAGCCTCTGGACCCAAAGGGCCTCAGCTTTGGCCCCTGCACAGGCTTTTATTTTGAAAGGTCGGACTACTTCTTCTGTGACAGTTGGTTTAGCTCCATCAGATGGATCCTGGTTCTGCTCTGAATGGCGGGCTGGTTCTGTTGGGTTTAAACGGACCCGGCTGGTTCTGCTAGGAGGACGACCTGTCCCTCCAGGGGTCTGATGGGGTGGGAGGAGTCTGACGGGGTGGGAGGAGTCTGACGGGGTGGGAGGAGTCTCAGGATGTTGTCATTAACACTTCCTGTGTTTGTGTCCTCAGATCACCAGAAGCTGGAGCGCGAGGCGCGGATCTGCCGCCTGCTCAAACACGCCAACATCGGTAGATATGACCGCCCATCCACACTGTTCATTTATTCTATTCACTTTATTTCTATGCTCCAATTCACATCCTATCATCTCAGGACACTTTCTAGATCCAGATCAGTCAGATCATTTAGCCACTGACTCTACAGGATGAATAGGTAGATATAGGAGATATAGAATCTGCAGCAATAGAGGAGAGGAACCAGAACCAGGCTCGGTGTGAGCGGCCATCTGCTGAGGCCCACTGGGGTTCAAGGAGACAGAAGCAGAGGCTTCATGAGGCTGTGCTGTGTGGCTCCGCCCCCCAGCGCCGTCCTGTCCTTCCTCCATTTCCAGCAGACTGGAGCATCTGGCCGCTCTGCACGCTCCCCCATCATCAGATGATGCAACGCTGTTTCTACTTCAGATCTTTGCATTTTCAGGAAAGCTCAGTGTTGCGCAGAAATCCAACATGGCCGCCCATGTTTGATGAGAGGCGTCTGATTGGATCAGAATGAGACCTTCTGCTCAACATGCTGAGAAAACAGGATGATTACAGCTTTAATCTGGCATTATTACAGCTTTAATCTGGCATTATTACAGCTTTAATCTGCCATTATTACAGCTTTAATCTGCCATTATTGCAGCTTTAATCTGCCATTATTACAGCTTTAATCTGCCATTATTGCAGCTTTAATCTGGCATTATTACAGCTTTAATCTGCCATTATTACAGCTTTAATCTGCCATTATTGCAGCTTGAATCTGGCATTATTGCAGCTTTAATCTGCCATTATTACAGCTTTAATCTAGTATTATTACAGCTTTAATCTGCCATTATTACAGCTTTAATCTGCCATTATTACAGTTTGAATCTGCCATTATTACAGCTTTAATCTGCCATTATTACAGCTTTAATCTGCCATTATTACAGCTTTAATCTGGCATTATTGCAGCTTGAATCTGGCATTATTGCAGCTCTAATCTGGCATTATTACAGCTTTAATCTGCCATTATTACAGCTTTAATCTGCCATTATTACAGCTTTAATCTGCCATTATTACAGCTTTAATCTGGCATTATTGCAGCTTGAATCTGGCATTATTGCAGCTCTAATCTGGCATTATTGCAGCTTTAATCTGGCATTATTACAGCTTTAATCTAGTATTATTACAGCTTTAATCTGCCATTATTACAGCTTTAATCTGCCATTATTACAGTTTGAATCTGCCATTATTACAGCTTTAATCTGCCATTATTACAGCTTTAATCTGCCATTATTACAGCTTTAATCTGGCATTATTGCAGCTTGAATCTGGCATTATTGCAGCTCTAATCTGGCATTATTACAGCTTTAATCTGGCATTATTACAGCTTGAATCTGGCATTATTGCAGCTCTAATCTGGCATTATTACAGCTTTAATCTGGCATTATTACAGCTTTAATCTGGCATTATTACAGCTTTAATCTGCCATTATTGCAGCTTTAATCTGCCATTATTACAGCTTTAATCTGCCATTATTGCAGCTTTAATCTGCCATTATTACAGCTTTAATCTGCCATTATTACAGCTTTAATCTGCCATTATTGCAGCTTGAATCTGGCATTATTGCAGCTTTAATCTGGCATTATTACAGCTTTAATCTAGTATTATTACAGCTTTAATCTGCCATTATTACAGCTTTAATCTGCCATTATTACAGTTTGAATCTGCCATTATTACAGCTTTAATCTGCCATTATTACAGCTTTAATCTGCCATTATTACAGCTTTAATCTGGCATTATTGCAGCTTTAATCTGGCATTATTGCAGCTTGAATCTGGCATTATTGCAGCTCTAATCTGGCATTATTACAGCTTTAATCTGGCATTATTACAGCTTTAATCTGGCATTATTACAGCTTTAATCTGGCATTATTACAGCTTTAATCTGCCATTATTACAGCTTTAATCTGCCCTTATTGCAGCTTTAATCTGGCAATATTACAGCTTTAATCTGCCATTATTACAGCTTTAATCTGCCATTATTACAGCTTTAATCTGGCATTATTACAGCTTTAATCTGCCATTATTACAGCTTTAATCTGGCATTATTACAGCTTTAATCTGGCATTATTACAGCTTTAATCTGGCATTATTACAGCTTTAATCTGGCATTATTACAGCTTTAATCTGGCATTATTACAGCTTTAATCTGGCAATATTACAGCTTTAATCTGCCATTATTGCAGCTTTAATCTGCCATTATTACAGCTTTAATCTGGCATTATTACAGCTTTAATCTGCCATTATTACAGCTTTAATCTGGCATTATTACAGCTTTAATCTGCCATTATTGCAGCTTTAATCTG
Organism: Cyprinodon tularosa; assembly: GCF_016077235.1. Taxonomy (NCBI): domain Eukaryota; kingdom Metazoa; phylum Chordata; class Actinopteri; order Cyprinodontiformes; family Cyprinodontidae; genus Cyprinodon; species Cyprinodon tularosa. Next base: position 45,404 of record NW_024038421.1, on the reverse strand, counting down.
CCATTATTACAGCTTTAATCTGCCATTATTACAGCTTTAATCTGCCATTATTACAGCTTTAATCTGGCATTATTACAGCTTTGATCTGGCATTATTACAGCTTTAATCTGGTATTATTACAGCTTTAATCTGGCATTATTACAGCTTTAATCTGGCATTATTACAGCTTTAATCTGGCATTATTACAGCTTTAATCTGGCATTATTACAGCTTTAATCTGGCAATATTACAGCTTTAATCTGGCATTATTACAGCTTTAATCTGGTATTATTGCAGCTTTAATCTGGCATTATTACAGCTTTAATCTGGCAATATTACAGCTTTAATCTGGCATTATTACAGCTTTAATCTGCCATTATTACAGCTTTAATCTGGCATTATTACAGCTTTGATCTGGCATTATTACAGCTTTAATCTGGTATTATTACAGCTTTAATCTGGCATTATTACAGCTTTAATCTGGCATTATTACAGCTTTAATCTGGCATTATTACAGCTTTAATCTGGCATTATTACAGCTTTAATCTGGCAATATTACAGCTTTAATCTGGCATTATTACAGCTTTAATCTGGTATTATTACAGCTTTAATCTGGCATTATTACAGCTTTAATCTGGCATTATTACAGCTTTAATCTGGCATTATTACAGCTTTAATCTGGCATTATTACAGCTTTAATCTGGCAATATTACAGCTTTAATCTGGCATTATTACAGCTTTAATCTGGTATTATTACAGCTTTAATCTGGCATTATTACAGCTTTAATCTGGCATTATTACAGCTTTAATCTGGCATTATTACAGCTTTAATCTGGCATTATTACAGCTTTAATCTGGCAATATTACAGCTTTAATCTGGCATTATTACAGCTTTAATCTGGCAATATTACAGCTTTAATCTGGCATTATTACAGCTTTAATCTGGCATTATTACAGCTTTAATCTGGCATTATTACAGCTTTAATCTGGCATTATTACAGCTTTAATCTGGCATTATTACAGCTTTAATCTGGCATTATTACAGCTTTAATCTGGCAATATTACAGCTTTAATCTGGCATTATTACAGCTTTAATCTGGCATTATTACAGCTTTAATCTGGCATTATTACAGCTTTAATCTGGTATTACTGTAATTCCAGAATGTTTCAATTATACAACTCTATTGTGGAATAGATTTAAACTCCTGTTGCGACTTTATTCTCTTAATATTTGGACTTTATTCTCATGCTTAAATCTTGTAACAAAGAATAAACACTAATTTTAATCCTCAGTCGCATTCTGGAACACTTTCTATGTTTTTAAGTTTAATGCCATGAAAGGACGCCGTCCTCCGCCGGCGGCGGAGAGCGGGACGCCGTCCTCCGTCGCTGAAGCAGAGCGGGACGCCGTCCTCCGTCGCTGACGCTGTCGTCTGGTCCTCTCACTCGTCTCTCTCTGTCTCCCTCACAGTGCGGCTCCATGAAAGCATATCAGAGGAAGGATTCCACTACCTGGTCTTTGACCTGTAAGTCCCGCTGGTTTCACTGGTTTCACTGGTCAGGATGAATACCTTGGTGTTCACCTGGAACCCAGACTGGATGGCAGAAGATGCTGCAGAACTTCTATCAACATCTGGATGAAGGAACATCCAGAGCTACATTTATAGATCAGTGGGATCAGTGAAGAAGTTCTACCTGCAGGTTCTTTTTCTTCTGGTTCTGCTCTCTGCTGGACTCCAACGTCTCCATGTCCTCCTGTCCTCAGGGTTACTGGAGGGGAGCTGTTTGAGGACATCGTGGCCCGAGAGTTCTACAGCGAAGCTGATGCCAGGTCAGAATCACCCCCCACCCCCCCACCCCCCACGCCCCCCCCAACACAACCGCTAACCAACCCCCCCCCCCCAGCAGAACCCTCTGCCTAAGTTGTTGAAATTGAGAACAGTAGTGACTCTATTTTCATGTTTTAGTGTTCTGTTCTTTCTGCCGTATCCGGCGTAGATCTGTAGAATCAGAATGCAGCCATTGAAGGTGGCGTAGATCTGTAGAATCAGAATGCAGCCGTTGAAGGTGGCGTAGATCTGTAGAATCAGAATGCAGCCGTTGAAGGTGGCGTAGATCTGTAGAATCAGAATGCAGCCGTTGAAGGTGGCGTAGATCTGTAGAATCAGAATGCAGCCGTTGAAGCCGGCGTAGATCTGTAGGATCAGAATGCAGCCGTTGAAGGTGGCGTAGATCTGTAGAATCAGAATGCAGCCGTTGAAGGTGGCGTAGATCTGTAGAATCAGAATGCAGCCGTTGAAGGTGGCGTAGATCTGTAGAATCAGAATGCAGCCGTTGAAGCCGGCGTAGATCTGTAGGATCAGAATGCAGCCATTGAAGGTGGCGTAGATCTGTAGAATCAGAATGCAGCCATTGAAGGTGGCGTAGATCTGTAGGATCAGAATGCAGCCGTTGAAGCCGGCGTAGATCTGTAGGATCAGAATGCAGCCGTTGAAGCCGGCTTAGATCTGTAGAATCAGAATGCAGCCATTGAAGGTGGCGTAGATCTGTAGAATCAGAATGCAGCCGTTGAAGCCGGCGTAGATCTGTAGGATCAGAATGCAGCCGTTGAAGGTGGCGTAGATCTGTAGAATCAGAATGCAGCCGTTGAAGGTGGCGTAGATCTGTAGAATCAGAATGCAGCCGTTGAAGCCGGCGTAGATCTGTAGGATCAGAATGCAGCCGTTGAAGCCGGCGTAGATCTGTAGAATCAGAATGCAGCCATTGAAGGTGGCGTACATCTGTAGAATCAGAATGCAGCCGTTGAAGCCGGCGTAGATCTGTAGGATCAGAATGCAGCCGTTGAAGGTGGCGTAGATCTGTAGAATCAGAATGCAGCCGTTGAAGGTGGCGTAGATCTGTAGAATCAGAATGCAGCCGTTGAAGCCGGCGTAGATCTGTAGGATCGGAATGCAGCCGTTGAAGCCGGCGTAGATCTGTAGAATCAGAATGCAGCCGTTGAAGGTGGCGTAGATCTGTAGAATCAGAATGCAGCCGTTGAAGGTGGCATAGATATGTGGAATCAGAATGCAGCCGTTGAAGCCGGCGTAGATCTGTAGGATCAGAATGCAGCCGTTGAAGCCGGCGTAGATCTGTAGAATCAGAATGCAGCCATTGAAGGTGGCGTAGATCTGTAGAATCAGAATGCAGCCGTTGAAGCCGGCGTAGATCTGTAGGATCGGAATGCAGCCGTTGAAGCCGGCGTAGATCTGTAGAATCAGAATGCAGCCGTTGAAGGTGGCGTAGATCTGTAGAATCAGAATGCAGCCGTTGAAGGTGGCATAGATATGTGGAATCAGAATGCAGCCGTTGAAGCCGGCGTAGATCTGTAGGATCAGAATGCAGCCGTTGAAGGTGGCGTAGATCTGTAGAATCAGAATGCAGCCGTTGAAGCCGGCGTAGATCTGTAGGATCAGAATGCAGCCGTTGAAGGTGGCGTAGATCTGTAGAATCAGAATGCAGCCGTTGAAGCCGGCTTAGATCTGTAGAATCAGAATGCAGCCATTGAAGGTGGCGTAGATCTGTAGAATCAGAATGCAGCCGTTGAAGCCGGCGTAGATCTGTAGGATCAGAATGCAGCCGTTGAAGCCGGCGTAGATCTGTAGAATCAGAATGCAGCCGTTGAAGCCGGCGTAGATCTGTAGGATCAGAATGCAGCCGTTGAAGCCGGCGTAGATCTGTAGAATCAGAATGCAGCCGTTGAAGCCGGCGTAGATCTGTAGAATCAGAATGCAGCCGTTGAAGGTGGCGTAGATCTGTAGAATCAGAATGCAGCCGTTGAAGCCGGCGTAGATCTGTAGGATCAGAATGCAGCCGTTGAAGCCGGCGTAGATCTGTAGAATCAGAATGCAGCCGTTGAAGCCGGCGTAGATCTGTAGGATCAGAATGCAGCCGTTGAAGCCGGCGTAGATCTGTAGAATGAGAATGCAGCCGTTGAAGCCGGCGTAGATCTGTAGAATCAGAATGCAGCCGTTGAAGCCGGCGTAGATCTGTAGAATCAGAATGCAGCCGTTGAAGCCGGCGTAGATCTGTAGAATCAGAATGCAGCCGTTGAAGCCGGCGTAGATCTGTAGAATCAGAATGCAGCCGTTGAAGCCGGCGTAGATCTGTAGAATCAGAATGCAGCCGTTGAAGCCGGCGTAGATCTGTAGGATCAGAATGCAGCCGTTGAAGCCGGCGTAGATCTGTAGGATCAGAATGCAGCCGTTGAAGCCGGCGTAGATCTGTAGAATCAGAATGCAGCCGTTGAAGGTGGCGTAGATCTGTAGAATCAGAATGCAGCCGTTGAAGCCGGCGTAGATCTGTAGAATCAGAATGCAGCCGTTGAAGGTGGCGTAGATCTGTAGAATCAGAATGCAGCCGTTGAAGCCGGCGTAGATCTGTAGAATCAGAATGCAGCCGTTGAAGCCGGCGTAGATCTGTAGAATCAGAATGCAGCCGTTGAAGCCGGCGTAGATCTGTAGGATCAGAATGCAGCCGTTGAAGCCGGCGTAGATCTGTAGAATCAGAATGCAGCCGTTGAAGCCGGCGTAGATCTGTAGAATCAGAATGCAGCCGTTGAAGCCGGCGTAGATCTGTAGAATCAGAATGCAGCCGTTGAAGCCGGCGTAGATCTGTAGAATCAGAATGCAGCCGTTGAAGCCGGCGTAGATCTGTAGAATCAGAATGCAGCCGTTGAAGCCGGCGTAGATCTGTAGAATCAGAATGCAGCCGTTGAAGCCGGCGTAGATCTGTAGAATCAGAATGCAGCCGTTGAAGCCGGCGTAGATCTGTAGAATCAGAATGCAGCCGTTGAAGCCGGCGTAGATCTGTAGGATCAGAATGCAGCCGTTGAAGCCGGCGTAGATCTGTAGGATCAGAATGCAGCCGTTGAAGCCGGCGTAGATCTGTAGAATCAGAATGCAGCCGTTGAAGCCGGCGTAGATCTGTAGAATCAGAATGCAGCCGTTGAAGGTGGCGTAGATCTGTAGAATCAGAATGCAGCCGTTGAAGCCGGCGTAGATCTGTAGGATCAGAATGCAGCCGTTGAAGGTGGCGTAGATCTGTAGAATCAGAATGCAGCCGTTGAAGCCGGCGTAGATCTGTAGGATCAGAATGCAGCCGTTGAAGGTGGCGTAGATCTGTAGAATCAGAATGCAGCCGTTGAAGCCGGCGTAGATCTGTAGAATCAGAATGCAGCGGTTGAAGGTGGCGTAGATCTGTAGAATCAGAATGCAGCAGTTGAGGCCGGTAGCGTAGATCTGTAGAATCAGAATGCAGCCGTTGAAGGTGGCGTAGATCTGTAGAATCAGAATGCAGCCGTTGAAGCCGGCGTAGATCTGTAGGATCAGAATGCAGCCGTTGAAGCCGGCGTAGATCTGTAGAATCAGAATGCAGCCGTTGAAGCCGGCGTAGATCTGTAGAATCAGAATGCAGCCGTTGAAGCCGGCGTAGATCTGTAGAATCAGAATGCAGCCGTTGAAGCCGGCGTAGATCTGTAGGATCAGAATGCAGCCGTTGAAGCCGGCGTAGATCTGTGGAATCAGAATGCAGCCGTTGAAGCCGGCATAGATCTGTAGAATCAGAATGCAGCCGTTGAAGCCGGCGTAGATCTGTAGGATCAGAATGCAGCCGTTGAGGCCAGCATAGATCTGTAGAATCAGAATGCAGGCGTTAAAGCCGGCATAGATCTGTAGAATCAGAATGCAGCCGTTGAAGCCGGCGTAGATCTGTAGAATCAGAATGCAGCCGTTGAAGGTTTCAGAAGGAGAGCCTGTCATTAATGTGTCGCCACCTGGTGTTTGTCTGCAGTCACTGCATCCAGCAGATCCTGGAGGCCGTGCTCCACTGCCACCAGATGGGCGTGGTTCACCGCGACCTGAAGGTAGGTGAAGACCTGATGGAATCGACCAATCAGAGCCTCTCTCTGCTCTCGTCGTCTCATTTGGCAGCCAAATGGTTTCAGCTCCCAACAATAACCAGCTTCCTGTGATCTGATTGGCTGTTGCCAGGCAACTGCTTGTTGAAAGCAGCAGACAAACAAATGAGCTGCTGTCCTGATTCCCCAGGCTGCCTGTTCTGTCCTGGAGACACAGGCGGCCATCTTTGCTTCCTCACATCAGCAGAATGAATGTGATTTATGGCGAAGGGACAGAAACAGGCGCAGCAGCGCTGATAAACCGAACAGCTAAAGTTACGCTGAGCAAACACCCCCCTCTGGTGGCCAAATGAAGAACTGCTGTCAGCTCAGACCTGGGTCCCAGAGACGGTTCTGTCAGGATCTAGATGCATAGATTGGCCTCCTTAGTGTTCATGGAGGGACGTACATTCTGCCACCTGTCCCTGGGACCGGGGGGGGGGGGCACCGGCTGTTCATTAACCCGTCCCGGTCAGCTGATCCAGAAACCGTCGATGGAGCAACCTTTGCCCTCAGGAGATAAAGCGGATCTAATCTGTTTGTTTCTATAGATCTCAGTCCAGATGTTTGCAGATAAACTTAAATTGCCGTCCTGACAGGATCCGATAGAACCAGGTCAGAACCAGAACCTTCAGCCCCAACTCCTGCTCATCTTCCTGGTTCTGTTTGTTCCACATCAAACAGATGGATCTCTGTGGGCTTTATGAGGCACTGGCTCTGATCCGGCCTCTGATCCGGGCTCAGAACCGGGCTCAGAACCGGGCTCTGATCCGGCCTCTGATCCGGCCTCTGATCCGGGCTCAGAACCGGGCTCTGAACCGGGCTCAGAACCGGGCTCTGAACCGGGCTCAGAACCGGGCTCAGAACCGGGCTCTGATCCGGCCTCTGATCCGGCCTCTGATCCGGGCTCAGAACCGGGCTCAGAACCGGGCTCAGAACCGGGCTCAGAACCGGGCTCTGAACCGGGCTCAGAACCGGGCTCTGATCTGGCCTCTGAACCGGGCTCAGAACCGGGCTCAGAACCGGGCTCAGAACCGGGCTCAGAACCGGGCTCTGAACCGGGCTCAGAACCGGGCTCTGATCTGGCCTCTGAACCGGGCTCTGAACCGGGCTCAGAACCGGGCTCAGAACCGGGCTCAGAACCGGGCTCAGAACCGGGCTCAGAACCGGGCTCTGATCCGGCCTCTGAACCGGGCTCTGATCTGGCCTCTGAACCGGGCTCAGAACCGGGCTCTGATCTGGCCTCTGAACCGGGCTCTGAACCGGGCTCAGAACCGGGCTCTGATCCGGCCTCTGAACCGGGCTCTGATCTGGCCTCTGAACCGGGCTCAGAACCGGGCTCTGATCTGGCCTCTGAACCGGGCTCTGAACCGGGCTCAGAACCGGGCTCAGAACCGGGCTCAGAACCGGGCTCAGAACCGGGCTCAGAACCGGGCTCAGAACCGGGCTCTGAACCGGGCTCTGATCCGGCCTCTGAACCGGGCTCAGAACCGGGCTCAGAACCGGGCTCTGAACCGGGCTCAGAACCGGGCTCAGAACCGGGCTCAGAACCGGGCTCAGAACCGGGCTCTGATCTGGCCTCTGAACCGGGCTCTGAACCGGGCTCTGAACCGGGCTCTGAACCGGGCTCAGAACCGGGCTCTGATCCGGGCTCAGAACCGGGCTCTGAACCGGGCTCAGAACCGGGCTCAGAACCGGGCTCTGAACCGGGCTCTGATCCGGCCTCTGAACCGGGCTCAGAACCGGGCTCTGATCCGGGCTCAGAACCGGGCTCTGATCCGGGCTCAGAACCGGGCTCTGAACCGGGCTCTGAACCGAGCTCAGAACCGGGCTCTGAACCGGGCTCTGAACCGGGCTCTGATCCGGCCTCTGATCCGGCCTCTGAACCGGGCTCTGAACCGGGCTCTGAACCGAGCTCAGAACCGGGCTCTGAACCGAGCTCAGAACCGGGCTCAGAACCGGGCTCAGAACCGGGCTCTGAACCGGGCTCTGATCCGGCCTCTGAACCGGGCTCAGAACCGGGCTCTGATCCGGGCTCAGAACCGGGCTCTGATCCGGGCTCAGAACCGGGCTCTGAACCGGGCTCTGAACCGAGCTCTGAACCGGGCTCTGAACCGAGCTCTGAACCGGGCTCTGATCCGGGCTCAGAACCGGGCTCAGAACCGGGCTCTGAACCGGGCTCTGAACCGGGCTCTGAACCGGGCTCTGAACCGGGCTCTGATCCGGCCTCTGAACCGGGCTCTGAACCGGGCTCTGATCCGGGCTCTGAACCGGGCTCAGAACCGGGCTCTGATCCGGGCTCTGAACCGGGCTCTGAACCGGGCTCAGAACCGGGCTCAGAACCGGGCTCTGATCCGAGCTCTGAACCGGGCTCAGAACCGGGCTCTGATCCGGCCTCTGAACCGGGCTCTGATCCGGGCTCTGAACCGGGCTCAGAACCGGGCTCTGATCCGGCCTCTGAACCGGGCTCTGATCCGGGCTCTGAACCGGGCTCTGATCCGGCCTCTGAATCGGGCTCTGATCCGGCCTCTGAACCGGGCTCTGATCCGGGCTCTGAACCGGGCTCAGAACCGGGCTCTGATCCGGGCTCAGAACCGGGCTCTGATCCGGCCTCTGAACCGGGCTCTGATCCGGGCTCTGAACCGGGCTCTGAACCGGCCTCTGAATCGGGCTCTGATCCGGCCTCTGAACCGGGCTCTGATCCGGGCTCTGATCCGGGCTCTGATCCGGCCTCTGAATCGGGCTCTGATCCGGCCTCTGAACCGGGCTCTGATCCGGGCTCTGAACCGGGCTCAGAACCGGGCTCTGATCCGGCCTCTGAACCGGGCTCTGATCCGGGCTCTGAACCGGGCTCAGAACCGGGCTCTGATCCGGGCTCTGAACCGGGCTCTGATCCGGGCTCTGAACCGGGCTCTGATCCGGCCTCTGAACCGGGCTCAGAACCGGGCTCTGATCCGGGCTCTGATCCGGCCTCTGAATCGGGCTCTGATCCGGCCTCTGAACCGGGCTCTGATCCGGCCTCTGAACCGGGCTCTGATCCGGGCTCTGAACCGGGCTCTGAACCGGGCTCTGATCCGGCCTCTGAACCGGGCTCTGATCCGGGCTCTGAACCGGGCTCTGATCCGGGCTCTGAACCGGGCTCAGAACCGGGCTCTGAACCGGGCTCTGAACCGGGCTCAGAACCGGCCTCTGAATCGGGCTCTGAACCGGGCTCTGAATCGGGCCCAGAACCGGGCTCTGAACCGGGCTCTGAACCGGGCTCTGAATCGGGCTCAGAACCGGCCTCTGAATCGGGCTCAGAACCGGCCTCTGAATCGGGCTCAGAACCGGGCTCAGAACCGGGCTCTGAACCGGGCTCTGATCCGGGCTCTGAACCGGGCTCAGAACCGGGCTCTGAACCGGCCTCAGAACCGGGCTCTGAACCGGCCTCAGAACCGGGCTCTGAACCGGCCTCTGAATCGGGCTCTGAACCGGCCTCTGAACCGGCCTCAGAACCGGGCTCTGAACCGGCCTCTGAATCGGGCTCTGAACCGGCCTCTGAACCGGCCTCAGAACCGGCCTCTGAATCGGGCTCTGAACCGGGCTGTGAACCGGGCTGTGAACCGGCCTCAGAACCGGGCTCTGAACCGGCCTCTGAATCGGGCTCTGAACCGGGCTCTGAACCGGCCTCTGAATCGGGCTCTGAACCGGGCTCTGAATCGGGCTCTGAACCGGCCTCTGAACCGAGCTCAGAACCGGCCTCTGAATCGGGCTCTGAACCGGGCTGTGAACCGGGCTGTGAACCGAGCTCAGAACCGGCCTCTGAACCGGGCTCTGAACCGGCCTCAGAACCGGGCTCTGAACCGAGCTCTGAACCGGGCTGTGAACCGGGCTCTGATCCGGGCTCAGAACCGGCCTCTGAACCGGGCTGATCATTTAGCTTCTGCTGGTTTGGGGGAATGAGCAGAACCATGGAGGCAGCTGCTGATGGTTTGTACCGGGCCCTGTACCGGGCCCTGGTTCTGCCATAGGGTTCTGCTCTCCAACAGAGCAGACACGGCGGTGTAGGGCTGATGCTGTGGGCTGCTTTTAACCTGCTTCCACAGCCTCTGCTGGTCGGGAACAGATTGTCCACCTGAGCAGCAGCTCTGCAGCTCCTCCAGACCTGCTCCTCCTCCAGCTGCTCTACCAAACGCTCAGAATTTGGACTGGGATGGATCCTCAGCCTTCATCTGACCAATTAGTGGAGTCATGATAGTCAGCACCCCCACCCCCCCCACCCTGACCCTGAGGGGTCTGCTTGGTAGGGCAGAGCCAATCAGCTTCCAGAATCTCAGACCCGCCCTTGTAAGAGCTCTCCTTGCAAAGCATTGTGGGAATGTTGTTGTAGCGGCAAAATTACAAATATGGCGCATGTACGGTGCGGGGAGGCGAAGTCACGTGACCAACAGGGAGCGAAAAGCAGTGATCAACTGTCTGAACGGTCTGTTAACTGAGTTCACTAGAACGTCTCCACTCGATATAGTTATGGAGGGATTAGGGATTAGCGGTGAGGGGTTAGGGGATAGGGATTAGGGGTTAGGGGTGAGGGGTTAGGGGATAGGGATTAGGGGTTAGGGGTGAGGGGTTAGGGGATAGGGATTAGGGGTTAGGGGTGAGGGGTTAGGAGTGAGGGATTAGGGGTTAGGATGGACAGTCGGACCCTGTCCCGGTCTGCGTCTCCTCCTGGTTCCTTTTGCTCCAATGATTAGACATGTTTCGGTTTCTCCTCCAGCCGGAGAACCTGCTGCTGGCCAGCAAGCTGAAGGGGGCGGCGGTCAAACTGGCGGACTTCGGCCTGGCCATCGAGGTCCAGGGGGACCAGCAGGCCTGGTTCGGTGAGTACTGCATGCTTCCGCTCCGTTAGAACCTGGTTCGGTCCGACAGAGCTGCTCTGTCACAGGGATCTGGTTCTGGATGGAACCGGTTCTGGCTCTGTTCCCCGTTTACCATCAGCTGGATTCCTTCTGGCCGCTTCAGAACTAGGTGTCCTGCTCATGACCCGGTTCTTAGAACCGTCCTGGTTCTGAGTAGAAACAACACCAGAGTTCTGCTCAGAACCGGCTGGGTTCCGGGCCAGTCCAACCTGCGGGCTAGTGGAGCCCGGCCCTAAGAGGAATGGTTGATGGCGGCCCGGTTTAACCCTGGTGTTTGTGGTTTCAGGTTTTGCCGGGACGCCGGGGTACCTGTCTCCAGAGGTCCTGAGGAAGGACCCGTACGGGAAGCCGGTGGACATGTGGGCCTGTGGTGAGCCGTCCTCCATGTTGATCCCATTCAGGGTCCATCAGTTTTAACAGAATGAAACTAGAATCAGAGAAACGCTTCCAGATGTTGGACATACTGACGGTTCTGGTAGGACCTACTGACGGTTCTGGTAGGACCTACTGATGGTTCTGGTAGGACCTTCTGACGGTTCTGGTTCCATCTGCTTCATAAAGACCAGCTGAACATCTGGATCAGTGGAACCAGATGTTCTGTTGCTCTGATCATCTGTCGTAAATGTTCCTGCTGATGTCATGTCTGAAAACGCTCGGTCTGGCCCAGTTCTGTGACCCGGGTGTTCTGGTTCTGTTCCAGGGGTGATCCTCTACATCCTGCTGGTGGGCTACCCTCCGTTCTGGGACGAGGACCAGCACCGCCTCTACCAGCAGATAAAAGCCGGAGCCTATGACGTGAGCCGCGCTGCCGTAGAACCCCGAGCTCCGGGTCAGAACCGGATCCGTTCTGCTAACCGTGTCCGTGTCCCTGCAGTTCCCGTCCCCAGAGTGGGACACGGTGACGGCCGAGGCCAAAGACCTCATCAACAAGATGCTGACCATCAACCCGGCCAAGAGGGTCACAGCCGCCGACGCCCTCAAACACCCCTGGATCTGTGTACGTCTCTGAGCCGCCTGCAGCCCTCTGACCCCTTCCTGAGAGTCACCTTTGACCTTCTGCTGTCTCTGTATCCATAGCAACGCTCCACAGTGGCCGCCATGGTCCACAGGCAGGAGACAGTGGAGTGCCTGAAGAAGTTCAATGCCAGGAGGAAGCTGAAGGTAGGTGTTCTGCTTCTACCGTTCCAACCGGTTCTAACTGGTTCTAACTGGTTCCAATCAGATCTAACCGGTTCCAACTGGTTCCAGTCGGATCTAACCGGTTCTAACTGGTTCCAGTCGGATCTAACCGGTTCTAACTGGTTCCAATCGGATCTAACCGGTTCTAACTGGTTCCAATCGGATCTAACCGGTTTTAACTGGTTCCAGTCGGATCTAACCAGTTCTAACTGGTTCCAACCAGTTCTAACTGGTTCCAGTCAGATCTAACCGGTTCTAACTGGTTCTCCTCTCTGCAGGGAGCCATCCTGACCACCATGCTCGCCACTCGGAACTTCTCAGGTAACTCTTCCTCTATAGATCCCCCTCACTGCCTCATGTCGGGGTCTCAGTGGCCTTTGGTTCCTGCTGACTTGGACCGGAGCTCCAGGTCCAAACCCTGAGGGACCGGTCCAGCAGAACTCTGATGTTCTCAGCAGTGACTCTTTTCTTCTTCTTCCCTCCTCTCTTGTTCTTCTGCTCCAACCCGGAAGGTGAGAGTCTAGTTCTCCTTCTGGGTCCGGTTTGGTTCTGGCCCATTATCCGGTCCATTGGAGTAACTGCATAGAGCTCCTGAGTGGCTCGCTGGGTGTTCAGAGGTCAAAGGTCAGCCTGCTCATCTACCTGGTTGCTCTCAGATGGTTCCACTGCTCTCATCTGAAGCACGGCTGTTAAGCTAGTTAGCATTTCGGGTAACACAAGCTAAAAGGTTGACTGACATTTCTGGAACCACTTTGACCCCCCCGCTCTAAATCAGTTCACATTCTGCCGCCATCATGGAGGACCACAACCACAGACTAAAGCCACGACCAGGAGCCGGACACACAGGCCCGTCTCCTGGAGGCCCCGTCCCCTGGAGGCCCGTCTCCTGGAGGCCCCGTCCCCTGGAGGCCCCGTCCCGTCTCCTGGAGGCCCCATCCCCTGGAGGCCCCGTCCCCTGGAGGCCCCGTCCCGTCTCCTGGAGGCCCCTTCCCCTGGAGGCCCCGTCCCCTGGAGGCCCCGTCCCCTGGAGGCCCCGTCCCCTGGAGGCCCCGTCTCCTGGAGGCCCCGTCTCCTGGAGGCCCCGTCCCCTGGAGGCCCCGTCCCCTGGAGGCCCCGTCCCCTGGAGGCCCCGTCTCCTGGAGGCCCCGTCCCCTGGAGGCCCCGTCCCCTGGAGGCCCCGTCTCCTGGAGGCCCCGTCCCCTGGAGGCCCCGTCCCCTGGAGGCCCCGTCCCCTGGAGGCCCCGTCCCCTGGAGGCCCCGTCTTCTGGAGGCCCCGTCTCCTGGAGGCCCCGTCTCCTGGAGGCCCCGTCTTCTGGAGGCCCCGTCTTCTGGAGGCCCCGTCCCCTGGAGGCCCCGTCTCCTGGAGGCCCCGTCCCCTGGAGGCCCCGTCTCCTGGAGGCCCCGTCCCCTGGAGGCCCCGTCTCCTGGAGGCCCCGTCTCCTGGAGGCCCCGTCCCCTGGAGGCCTGTCTCCTGGAGGCCCCGTCTCCTGGAGGCCCCGTCTCCTGGAGGCCCCGTCTCCTGGAGGCCCCGTCCCCTGGAGGCCCCGTCTCCTGGAGGCCCCGTCTCCTGGAGGCCCCGTCCCCTGGAGGCCCCGTCTCCTGGAGGCCCCGTCTCCTGGAGGCCCCGTCTCCTGGAGGCCCCGTCCCCTGGAGGCCCCGTCTCCTGGAGGCCCCGTCCCCTGGAGGCCCCGTCTCCTGGAGGCCCCGTCTCCTGGAGGCCCCGTCTTCTGGAGGCCCCGTCTCCTGGAGGCCCCGTCCCCTGGAGGCCCCGTCTCCTGGAGGCCCCGTCCCCTGGAGGCCCCGTCTCCTGGAGGCCCCGTCCCCTGGAGGCCCCGTCTCCTGGAGGCCCCGTCTCCTGGAGGCCCCGTCCCCTGGAGGCCCGTCTCCTGGAGGCCCCGTCCCCTGGAGGCCCCGTCCCGTCTCCTGGAGGCCCCATCCCCTGGAGGCCCCGTCCCGTCCCCTGGAGGCCCCGTCCCCTGGAGGCCCCGTCTTCTGGAGGCCCCGTCCCCTGGAGGCCCCGTCCCCTGGAGGCCCCGTCCCCTGGAGGCCCCGTCTTCTGGAGGCCCCGTCTCCTGGAGGCCCCGTCTCCTGGAGGCCCCGTCCCGTCCCCTGGAGGCCCCGTCCCCTGGAGGCCCCGTCCCCTGGAGGCCCCGTCTTCTGGAGGCCCCGTCTGCTGGAGGCCCCGTCCCCTGGAGGCCCCGTCCCCTGGAGGCCCCGTCCCCTGGAGGCCCCGTCCCCTGGAGGCCCCGTCCCCTGGAGGCCCCGTCTTCTGGAGGCCCCGTCTTCTGGAGGCCCCGTCCCGTCCCCTGGAGGCCCCGTCCCCTGGAGGCCCCGTCCCCTGGAGGCCCCGTCCCCTGGAGGCCCCGTCTTCTGGAGGCCCCGTCCCCTGGAGGCCCCGTCCCCTGGAGGCCCCGTCCCCTGGAGGCCCCGTCTCCTGGAGGCCCCGTCCCGTCCCCTGGAGGCCCCGTCCCCTGGAGGCCCCGTCCCCTGGAGGCCCCGTCCCCTGGAGGCCCCGTCCCCTGGAGGCCCCGTCTTCTGGAGGCCCCGTCCCCTGGAGGCCCCGTCCCCTGGAGGCCCCGTCCCCTGGAGGCCCCGTCCCCTGGAGGCCCCGTCTTCTGGAGGCCCCGTCTCCTGGAGGCCCCGTCCCCTGGAGGCCCCGTCCCCTGGAGGCCCCGTCCCCTGGAGGCCCCGTCCCCTGGAGGCCCCGTCTTCTGGAGGCCCCGTCCCGTCCCCTGGAGGCCCCGTCCACTGGAGGCCGCGTCTCCTGGAGGCCCCGTCTCCTGGAGGCCCCGTCTTCTGGAGGCCCCGTCTCCTGGAGGCCCCGTCCCCTGGAGGCCCCGTCTCCTGGAGGCCCCGTCCCCTGGAGGCCCCGTCTCCTGGAGGCCCCGTCCCCTGGAGGCCCCGTCCCCTGGAGGCCCCGTCTCCTGGAGGCCCCGTCCCCTGGAGGCCCCGTCCCCTGGAGGCCCCGTCCCCTGGAGGCCCCGTCTCCTGGAGGCCCCGTCTCCTGGAGGCCCCGTCCCCTGGAGGCCCCGTCCCCTGGAGGCCCCGTCCCCTGGAGGCCCCGTCTCCTGGAGGCCCCGTCTCCTGGAGGCCCCGTCCCCTGGAGGCCCCGTCCCCTGGAGGCCCCGTCTCCTGGAGGCCCCGTCTCCTGGAGGCCCCGTCCCCTGGAGGCCCCGTCCCCTGGAGGCCCCGTCCCCTGGAGGCCCCGTCCCCTGGAGGCCCCGTCCCCTGGAGGCCCCGTCCCCTGGAGGCCCCGTCTCCTGGAGGCCCCGTCCCCTGGAGGCCCCGTCCCCTGGAGGCCCCGTCTCCTGGAGGCCCCGTCCCCTGGAGGCCCCGTCTCCTGGAGGCCCCGTCTCCTGGAGGCCCCGTCCCCTGGAGGCCCCGTCCCCTGGAGGCCCCGTCCCCTGGAGGCCCCGTCCCCTGGAGGCCCCGTCTCCTGGAGGCCCCGTCCCCTGGAGGCCCCGTCCCCTGGAGGCCCCGTCCCCTGGAGGCCCCGTCCCCTGGAGGCCCCGTCTCCTGGAGGCCCCGTCCCCTGGAGGCCCCGTCCCCTGGAGGCCCCGTCTCCTGGAGGCCCCGTCCCCTGGAGGCCCCGTCTCCTGGAGGCCCCGTCTCCTGGAGGCCCCGTCCCCTGGAGGCCCCGTCCCCTGGAGGCCCCGTCTCCTGGATTGGCTGATGAAGGTGATGAGGAGCTGCGGGCTGACCTTTGACCTCTGGTCCCTCCAAAGCCCCTCCCCCCAAGGCTTCCAGTAATTGATTGGATCGGATCAGAACCTGGTTCTGACCCGTCTGGGTTCTTGTTAAACTCGCTGCTGCTAATTTTGTCTCATTGTTGTTTGTTTGTTTTTTGCAGTAGCCAGGGGCCTGATGAACAAAAAGACAGACGGCGTCAAAGTAAGGCTCCGCCCCCTGTCTCCTTGCCCCTCCCCTGTCTTGTAGCCCCTCCCCTATCCGTGGCTCCACCCTTTGTTTCTAAGCCCCTCCCCCTGTCTCAAACTGCTATTTTTCCTCAAACATTCTGGTGAAACGGATCAAACCAGGGCTTTGCGCTTCCCTCACTGCTCACCAGAGGCTCCGCCTCCACGCTCTGAGTGAAGGAGCAGCTGCCGCCAGAACCAGGGGATGAGGTTCTGCTCCGCGTCCCATCCTGGTTGTTCTGATCCTGAAGCTTTCTGGTTGTTTCTCTGTGGCTGCAAAGGTTCTGCTGGGTTCATGCTGGTGTCCCTCAGCAATAGGTGGAGGCAGGGCATCCGGGTCTGCCAGATCCAAACCTCTGATATCTTTCTGTTTGGGTTCCTTTACCCAAGTAGGTACCAGTAGAACCTGGATCGGGTCTCAGGCTTTATTTTCCAGTTTTGGTTCCATTGTCTTTTCTCTCTTTATTCAAATTCAATTCTATTCAGTTTATTTCTATAGCTCCAATTCACATCATGTCATCTCAGGTCACTTTATAGATCCAGATCAACCAGATCATCCAGTCAGATTGATTCAAAGTTTTCTATCTAAGGAAAACCAGCTGCTTGCATTGACTCATTGACTCAAATACAATCCCTCACACTAAGCATGCTTGTAGCGACAGTGGAGAGGAAAAACTCCCTTTGAACAGGAAGAAACCTCCAGCAGAACCAGGCTCAGTGTGAGCGGCCATCTGCTGAGGCCCACTGGGGTTCAAGGAGACAGAAGCAGACATAGAAATGGAGTCAAAGGTTCTGATGAACCATGTTCAGAATAATTATAATCTGAGATCAGTTTCATCTCATCCACATGAAGCGACTGACGGATCATCATCTGGATTAGCTGATATAGCTGAGTGTCATCAACCTAACAGTGGAAACTAATCCCAATCCCAAAATAAGATTTATGCTCACATAATCCTCTTGCTGCAGCCAGGTTTCTGTAAGGCAAAGCAAGTCAATGTGATTATCACAAATCAAGTCATTAACTAGTAGACTTTTAGAGGAAAGAGATCTGATGTCAAACAGACCGCATTTAATCGTTTTAACTTTTTCCCCAATTGGAGTTATTTTGATTTTAATTAGATTATCAGGATTTAGTTTTCTAATTTATTAGATTTTGGTCTGGATGGAGTAAAGAGTGGGTAACAGTAGAGAAGCTGCAGAGAGGTCTGTTAAACTAGGACTCTGCTTCCTGGTCTGCACCCTGGGGGGTCAGGGTTCTGCTTCCTGGTCTGCACCCTGGGGGGTCAGGGTTCTGCTTCCTGGTCTGCACCCTGGGGGGTCAGGGTTCTGCTTCCTGGTCTGCACCCTGGGGGGTCAGGGTTTTGGAGGACTAATAAATGTGGCCAGATTCCTAGAAAGAAGAGCTGCACCATACAAAGTGGGATGGATGCCGTCTCTCCGAATCAGACCAGGCTTTCCCCAAAAGGATTGCCAATTATTAATGTAGCCCACGTTGTTTTCAGGGCACCACCTAGACAACCAGCGGTTGAATGACGACATGCGGCTAAACATGTCATCACTGGTCAGATCAGGGAGGGGACCAGAGAAAATTATGGAGTCCGACATTTTTTTGGCAAACTTACACACCGAAGCAACACTAATTTTAGTGACCTCCGATCGGCGTAACCGGGTGTCATTACCACCAGCGTGAATAACAATCTTACTGTATTTAACCTCCTTCCTCCCTCCCTTCCTTACTTCCTTCCTTCCTTCCTTCCTCCCTCCCTCCCTCCCTCCCTCCCTTCCTCCCTCCCTCCCTTCCTTCTTTCCTCCCTCCCTCCCTCCCTCCCTCCCTCCCTCCCTCCCTCCCTCCCTCCCTCCCTCCCTCCCTCCCTCCCTCCCTCCCTCCCTCCCTCCCTTCCTTCCTTCCTTCCTTCCTTCCTTCCTTCCTTCCTTCCTTCCTTCCTTCCTTCCTTCCTTCCTCCCTCCCTCCCTTCCTTCCTTCCTTCCTTCCTGCCTTCCTCCCTCCCTCCCTCCCTTCCTTCCTCCCTTCCTTCCTCCCTCCCTCCCTTCCTTCCTGCCTCCCTCCCTCCCTCCCTCCCTCCCTCCCTTCCTTCCTTCCTTCCTGCCTGCCTCCCTCCCTCCCTTCCTTCCTGCCTTCCTTCCTCCCTCCCTCCCTCCCTCCCTCCCTCCCTCCCTCCCTCCCTCCCTCCCTCCCTCCCTCCCTCCCTCCCTCCCTTCCTTC
Organism: Cyprinodon tularosa; assembly: GCF_016077235.1. Classification (NCBI taxonomy): domain Eukaryota; kingdom Metazoa; phylum Chordata; class Actinopteri; order Cyprinodontiformes; family Cyprinodontidae; genus Cyprinodon; species Cyprinodon tularosa. Next base: position 27,275 of record NW_024038421.1, on the reverse strand, counting down.
CTGCCTTACTTCCTTCCTTCCTCCCTCCTTCCCTCCTTCCTTTCCTCCCTCCCTCCCTCCCTCCCTTCCTCCCTCCTTCCTCCCTCCCTCCCTTCCTTCCTTCCTTCCTCCCTCCTTCCTTCCTTCCTTCCTTCCTTACTTCCTTCCTTCCTTCCTTCCTTCCTTCCTTCCTTCCTTTCTCCCTCTATCCATTCCTTCCTTCCTTCCTTCCTTCCTTCCTTCTCCCTCTATCCCTTCCTTCCTTCCTTCCTGCCTCCCTCCCTCCCTCCCTCCCTTCCTTCCTTCCTTCCTTCCTCCCTCTCTCCCTTCCTTCCTTACTCCCTCCCTCCCTCCCCCCTTCCTTCCTTCCTTCCTTCCTTCCTGCCTGCCTCCCTCCCTCCCTTCCTTCCTTCCTTCCTTCCTTCCTTCCTTCCTTCCTTCCTCCCTCCCTCCCTCCCTCCCTCCCTCCCTCCCTCCCTCCCTCCCTCCCTCCCTCCCTCCCTCCCTCCCTCCCTCCCTTCCTTCCTGCCTTACTTCCTTCCTTCCTCCCTCCTTCCCTCCTTCCTTTCCTCCCTCCCTCCCTCCCTCCCTTCCTTCCTTCCTTCCTTCCTTCCTTCCTTCCTTCCTCCCTCCCTCCTTCCTTCCTTCCTCCCTCCCTTCCTTCCTCCCTCCCTCCCTTCCTTCCTTCCTTCCTCCCTCCTTCCTTCCTTCCTTCCTTACTTCCTTCCTTCCTTACTTCCTTACTTCCTTCCTTCCTTTCCTCCCTCCCTCCCTTCCTTCCTTCCTTCCTTCCTTCCTTCCTTCCTTCCTTCCTTCCTTCCTTCCTTCCTTCCTTCCTTCCTCCCTTCCTTCCTTCCTCCCTCCCTCCCTCCCTCCCTCCCTCCCTCCCTCCCTCCCTCCCTCCCTCCCTCCTTTCCTTCCTTCCTTCCTTCCTTCCTTCCTTCCTTCCTTCCTTCCTTCCTTCCTTCCTTCCTTCCTTCCTTCCTTCCTTCCTCTCCAGATCACCAAGCCTCATGTCGTCTCCAGAGACGCCGTCTCCTCTCCTCCTTTCCGCCTGGTTGTTGTTTCCCTGCTTCTGATTGGCTGCTGCTGTCCATCAGTGACGTCTGAACTGTCTTCTCTGTGTCCAATGAGGTCTGTCCTCCTGTCCATCCTTCTTCATCTCATCTCTGCTCCATTGTTGTGGGTGGGGACATCAGATGGACGATGGATCAATAGATGGACAATCATCTGATGTTCTGCTGTAATTAATGTGGGCGGAGTCAGGCTGACCTGTGAGACAATTGTCTCCTTCCTGGGAACTAAAGGGAAGAAGATCCCAGCCAGAAGGTTCTGAACCTTCAGCCAGAGAATGTATGGAGACTGAGGACATGAAAAAAGGTCTCCTGACCTCCAGAGTAGAGACCACCTTCTACAGAGGGTTGGAGAACTGGACCCTGAAGGATCCGAGTACCCAAGGCGGGCGGGGGGGTCAGGTTCTAGCAGAAGGTTTATAGATGATCCTGGGTCTCTGTCTTCTTCCTCCTCCTCCTCTTCATCATTGTGCTTCTGGTTCTGGTCCAAACAGTTTTTCTTCTGGTCTGCCTGTGAGGTTCTTCTCCTAACCGTCTCCTTCTCTCCTGCTGTGGCTCCTCTCTGACCAGGAGCCTCAGACCACAGTGATCCACAACCCGGCCGACGGAAACAAGGTACCGATCCGATCAGGAGCTGCAGCTGCCGTCTTCGTTAGAGCTTCTGATCATGTTTGTGTCCGTTGGTTCTGAGAACTTGGCATCGTGTGAAGTGGTTCTGAATTCAGATGCATGTTTTTATTTCATTGATAAAATGTTGGTTGTTTAGAATCCGTCCTTTAAATTTAGGATCCAGGAACCGTCCCTAGAACGGATCCAGGAACCGTCCCTAGAACGGATCCAGGAACCGTCCCTAGAACGGATCCAGGAACCGTCCCTAGAACGGATCCAGGAACCGTCCCTAGAACGGATCCAGGAACCGTCCCTAGAACGGATCCAGGAACCGTCCCTAGAACGGATCCAGGAACCGTCCCTAGAACGGATCCAGGAACCGTCCCTAGAACGGATCCAGGAACCGTCCCTAGAACGGATCCAGGAACCGTCCCTAGAACGGATCCAGGAACCGTCCCTAGAACGGATCCAGGAACAGTTCCCGGAAAAGGATCCAGGAACCATTCCTAGAATGGATCCTAGAACGGATCCCAGAACTATATATCTAGAACAGTTCCCTTAACGGGTTCCAGAACGGTTCCCAGAACTGTTCCAAGAATTGTTCCCAGAATGGATCCCAAAGCTGTTCCTAGAACAGCTCCCAGTTCTCAGATCCTGGAACCATGCAGGCATGGACCCGGTCTGTTCCGGTAGAACATGTGCTGTGCGCAGATGTTTGGATCCACACATGCATGCTGGCATCTCTGTGCTAACGGATGCTAATGTGGATCCTAGCGGTTCTGTAGTCACTGGAACCGGACCATCCATTGCTTTTATTTTGAAAGGCAGAACCTGAACTGAGAACTACAATCAGAGGCTCTTTGGGTCATAGAACTGTGCTGACCGGGTTCTGGAGCGATTTTTCACCAGAGAACATGAAGTCGGTTCCATTAAGCTGGAATGTGTTTTAGTTTTTGAACTTTTAGTTCTGAGATCCTTTATCGCAACAAACAGGAACCAAAATGTTTCCACAATCAAACCAGGAAGTTGATCAAACAGGAGAATTCTTCTAATGAAGTTTTTTCCTAGAAGTTCTTCTTTTCCAGAAACGTCCTCAGATCCGTTTGTTGCTGTCATGAGTTCACTTCATGGTTCTGGAGAAGTCCCTTCCATCAGTTCTGTCCTCCCACCCGGTTCTGTTTTCTCACCTGGTTCTGTTTTCCCACCTGGTTCTGTTTTCCCACCTGGTTCTGTTTTCCCACCCGGTTCTGTTTTCTCACCTGGTTCTGTTTTCCCACCCGGTTCTGTTTTCTCACCCGGTTCTGTTTTCTCACCTGGTTCTGTTTTCCCACCCGGTTCTGTTTTCTCACCCGGTTCTGTTTTCTCACCTGGTTCTGTTTTCCCGCCTGGTTCTGTTTTCCCGCCTGGTTCTGTTTTCCCACCTGGTTCTGTTTTCCCGCCTGTTTCTGTTTTCCCACCTGGTTCTGTTTTCCCACCTGGTTCTGTTTTCCCACCTGGTTCTGTTTTCCCGCCTGGTTCTGTTTTCCCACCTGGTTCTGTTTTCCCACCTGGTTCTGTTTTCCCACCTGGTTCTGTTTTCCCGCCTGTTTCTGTTTTCCCACCTGGTTCTGTTTTCCCACCTGGTTCTGTTTTCCCACCTGGTTCTGTTTTCCCACCCGGTTCTGTTTTCTCACCTGGTTCTGTTTTCCCACCCGGTTCTGTTTTCTCACCCGGTTCTGTTTTCTCACCTGGTTCTGTTTTCCCACCCGGTTCTGTTTTCTCACCCGGTTCTGTTTTCTCACCTGGTTCTGTTTTCCCGCCTGGTTCTGTTTTCCCGCCTGGTTCTGTTTTCCCACCTGGTTCTGTTTTCCCACCTGGTTCTGTTTTCCCGCCTGTTTCTGTTTTCCCACCTGGTTCTGTTTTCCCACCTGGTTCTGTTTTCCCACCTGGTTCTGTTTTCCCGCCTGGTTCTGTTTTCCCACCTGGTTCTGTTTTCCCGCCTGGTTCTGTTTTCCCACCTGGTTCTGTTTTCCCACCTGGTTCTGTTTTCCCACCTGGTTCTGTTTTCCCACCTGGTTCTGTTTTCCCACCCGGTTCTGTTTTCTCACCTGGTTCTGTTTTCCCACCCGGTTCTGTTTTCTCACCCGGTTCTGTTTTCTCACCCGGTTCTGTTTTCCCACCCGGTTCTGTTTTCCCACCCGGTTCTGTTTTCCCACCCGGTTCTGTTTTCTCACCCGGTTCTGTTTTCTCGCCTGGTTCTGTTTTCCCGCCTGGTTCTGTTTTCCCACCCGGTTCTGTTTTCCCGCCTGGTTCTGTTTTCTCACCCGGTTCTGTTTTCCCACCCGGTTCTGTTTTCCCGCCTGGTTCTGTTTTCCCACCCGGTTCTGTTTTCCCGCCTGGTTCTGTTTTCCCACCCGGTTCTGTTTTCCCGCCTGGTTCTGTTTTCTCACCTGGTTCTGTTTTCCCGCCTGGTTATGTTTTCCCGCCTGGTTCTGTTTTCTCACCCGGTTCTGTTTTCCCGCCTGGTTCTGTTTTCCCACCCGGTTCTGTTTTCTCACCTGGTTCTGTTTTCCCACCCGGTTCTGTTTTCTCACCTGGTTCTGTTTTCCCGCCTGGTTCTGTTTTCCCGCCTGGTTCTGTTTTCTCACCTGGTTCTGTTTTCCCACCCGGTTCTGTTTTCCCACCCGGTTCTGTTTTCTCACCTGGTTCTGTTTTCCCACCCGGTTCTGTTTTCTCACCTGGTTCTGTTTTCCCACCCGGTTCTGTTTTCCCACCCGGTTCTGTTTTCTCACCAGGTTCTGTTTTCTCACCTGGTTCTGTTTTCCCGCCTGGTTCTGTTTTCCCACCCGGTTCTGTTTTCCCACCCGGTTCTGTTTTCTCACCCGGTTCTGTTTTCCCGCCTGGTTCTGTTTTCCCACCCGGTTCTGTTTTCCCACCCGGTTCTGTTTTCTCACCCGGTTCTGTTTTCCCGCCTGGTTCTGTTTTCTCACCTGGTTCTGTTTTCCCGCCTGGTTCTGTTTTCTCACCTGGTTCTGTTTTCCCGCCTGGTTCTGTTTTCCCGCCTGGTTCTGTTTTCTCACCTGGTTCTGTTTTCCCACCCGGTTCTGTTTTCCCACCCGGTTCTGTTTTCTCACCCGGTTCTGTTTTCTCACCCGGTTCTGTTTTCCCGCCTGGTTCTGTTTTCCCACCCGGTTCTGTTTCTCACCTGGTTCTGTTTTCCCACCCGGTTCTGTTTTCCCACCCGGTTCTGTTTTCTCACCCGGTTCTGTTTTCCGACCTGGTTCTGTTTTCCCGCCTGGTTCTGTTTTCTCACCCGGTTCTGTTTTCTCACCTGGTTCTGTTTTCCCGCCTGGTTCTGTTTTCCCACCCGGTTCTGTTTTCTCACCTGGTTCTGTTTTCCCACCCGGTTCTGTTTTCCCACCCGGTTCTGTTTTCTCACCCGGTTCTGTTTTCCCACCTGGTTCTGTTTTCCCGCCTGGTTCTGTTTTCTCACCCGGTTCTGTTTTCTCACCTGGTTCTGTTTTCCCGCCTGGTTCTGTTTTCTCACCCGGTTCTGTTTTCCCACCTGGTTCTGTTTTCCCGCCTGGTTCTGTTTTCTCACCCGGTTCTGTTTTCTCACCTGGTTCTGTTTTCTCACCCGGTTCTGTTTTCTCACCCGGTTCTGTTTTCCCACCCGGTTCTGTTTTCCCACCCGGTTCTGTTTTCCCACCCGGTTCTGTTTTCCCACCCGGTTCTGTTTTCCCACCTGGTTCTGTTTTCCCGCCTGGTTCTGTTTTCTCACCCGGTTCTGTTTTCTCACCTGGTTCTGTTTTCCCGCCTGGTTCTGTTTTCCCACCCGGTTCTGTTTTCCCACCCGGTTCTGTTTTCCCACCTGGTTCTGTTTTCTCACCCGGTTCTGTTTTCTCACCCGGTTCTGTTTTCTCGCCTGGTTCTGTTTTCCCGCCTGGTTCTGTTTTCTCGCCTGGTTCTGTTTTCCCGCCTGGTTCTGTCCTCCCACCCGGTTCTGTTTTCCCACCCGGTTCTGTTTTCCCACCTGGTTCTGTTTTCCCACCTGGTTCTGTTTTCCCACCTGGTTCTGTTTTCCCACCCGGTTCTGTTTTCCCACCCGGTTCTGTTTTCCCACCCTGTTTTCTTTTCTCACCGGGTTCTGTTTTCCCACCCTGTTTTCTTTTCCCACCCGGTTCTGTTCTCTCACCCTGTTTTCTTTTCTCACCCGGTTCTGTTTTCTCACCTGGTTCTGTTTTCCCGCCTGGTTCTGTTTTCCCACCCGGTTCTGTTTTCCCACCCGGTTCTGTTTTCTCACCCGGTTCTGTTTTCTCACCTGGTTCTGTTTTCCCACCCGGTTCTGTTTTCCCGCCTGGTTCTGTTTTCCCACCTGGTTCTGTTTTCTCACCTGGTTCTGTTTTCCCACCTGGTTCTGTTTTCTCACCTGGTTCTGTTTTCTCACCTGGTTCTGTTTTCTCACCTGGTTCTGTTTTCCCACCCGGTTCTGTTTTCTCACCTGGTTCTGTTTTCTCACCCGGTTCTGTTTTCTCACCTGGTTCTGTTTTCCCACACGGTTCTGTTTTCTCACCTGGTTCTGTTTTCTCACCCGGTTCTGTTTTCTCACCTGGTTCTGTTTTCCCACCCGGTTCTGTTTTCCCACCCGGTTCTGTTTTCTCACCCGGTTCTGTTTTCCCACCTGGTTCTGTTTTCCCGCCCGGTTCTGTTTTCTCACCTGGTTCTGTTTTCCCACCCGGTTCTGTTTTCCCGCCCGGTTCTGTTTTCCCGCCTGGTTCTGTTTTCTCGCCTGGTTCTGTTTTCCCGCCTGGTTCTGTTTTCCCGCCTGGTTCTGTTTTCTCGCCTGGTTCTGTCCTCCCACCCGGTTCTGTTTTCTCACCTGGTTCTGTTTTCTCACCTGGTTCTGTTTTCCCGCCTGGTTCTGTTTTCCCGCCTGGTTCTGTTTTCCCACCCGGTTCTGTTTTCCCACCCGGTTCTGTTTTCTCACCTGGTTCTGTCCTCCCACCCGGTTCTGTTTTCTCACCTGGTTCTGTTTTCCCGCCTGGTTCTGTTTTCCCGCCTGGTTCTGTTTTCTCACCCGGTTCTGTTTTCTCACCTGGTTCTGTTTTCCCGCCTGGTTCTGTTTTCCCACCCGGTTCTGTTTTCCCACCCGGTTCTGTTTTCCCACCCGGTTCTGTTTTCCCACCCGGTTCTGTTTTCCCACCTGGTTCTGTTTTCTCACCTGGTTCTGTTTTCTCACCCGGTTCTGTTTTCTCGCCTGGTTCTGTTTTCCCGCCTGGTTCTGTTTTCCCACCCGGTTCTGTTTTCCCGCCTGGTTCTGTTTTCCCACCTGGTTCTGTTTTCCCACCTGGTTCTGTTTTCTCACCTGGTTCTGTTTTCCCGCCTGGTTCTGTTTTCTCACCTGGTTCTGTTTTCCCACCTGGTTCTGTTTTCTCACCTGGTTCTGTTTTCTCACCTGGTTCTGTTTTCCCACCTGGTTCTGTTTTCCCACCTGGTTCTGTTTTCTCACCTGGTTCTGTTTTCCCACCTGGTTCTGTTTTCCCACCTGGTTCTGTTTTCTCACCTGGTTCTGTTTTCTCACCTGGTTCTGTTTTCCCACCCTGTTTTCTTTTCTCACCGGGTTCTGTTCTCTCACCCTGTTTTCTTTTCTCACCGGGTTCTGTTTTCCCACCTGGTTCTGTTTTCTCACCTGGTTCTGTTTTCTCACCTGGTTCTGTTTTCCCACCTGGTTCTGTTTTCCCACCTGGTTCTGTTTTCTCACCTGGTTCTGTTTTCCCACCCGGTTCTGTTTTCTCACCTGGTTCTGTTTTCCCACCCTGTTTTCTTTTCCCACCCGGTTCTGTTCTCTCACCCTGTTTTCTTTTCTCACCGGGTTCTGTTTTCCCACCCGGTTCTGTTTTCCCACCTGGTTCTGTTTTCTCACCCGGTTCTGTTTTCCCGCCTGGTTCTGTTTTCCCACCTGGTTCTGTTTTCTCACCTGGTTCTGTTTTCCCACCTGGTTCTGTTTTCCCACCTGGTTCTGTTTTCTCACCTGGTTCTGTTTTCCCGCCTGGTTCTGTTTTCTCACCTGGTTCTGTTTTCCCGCCTGGTTCTGTTTTCTCACCGGGTTCTGTTCTCTCACCCTGTTTTCTTTTCTCACCGGGTTCTGTTTTCCCACCTGGTTCTGTTTTCTCACCTGGTTCTGTTTTCCCACCTGGTTCTGTTTTCCCACCTGGTTCTGTTTTCTCACCTGGTTCTGTTTTCCCACCCGGTTCTGTTTTCTCACCTGGTTCTGTTTTCCCACCCTGTTTTCTTTTCCCACCCGGTTCTGTTCTCTCACCCTGTTTTCTTTTCTCACCGGGTTCTGTTTTCCCACCCGGTTCTGTTTTCCCACCTGGTTCTGTTTTCTCACCCGGTTCTGTTTTCCCGCCTGGTTCTGTTTTCCCACCTGGTTCTGTTTTCTCACCTGGTTCTGTTTTCCCACCTGGTTCTGTTTTCCCACCTGGTTCTGTTTTCTCACCTGGTTCTGTTTTCCCGCCTGGTTCTGTTTTCTCACCTGGTTCTGTTTTCCCGCCTGGTTCTGTTTTCCCCTCTGGTTCTGTTTTCTCACCTGGTTCTGTTTTCCCACCTGGTTCTGTTTTCCCACCTGGTTCTGTTTTCTCACCTGGTTCTGTTTTCCCACCCGGTTCTGTTTTCTCACCTGGTTCTGTTTTCCCGCCTGGTTCTGTTTTCCCACCCGGTTCTGTTTTCCCACCCGGTTCTGTTTTCCCACCTGGTTCTGTTTTCCCACCTGGTTCTGTTTTCTCACCTGGTTCTGTTTTCCCGCCTGGTTCTGTTTTCTCACCTGGTTCTGTTTTCCCACCTGGTTCTGTTTTCTCACCTGGTTCTGTTTTCTCACCTGGTTCTGTTTTCCCACCTGGTTCTGTTTTCCCACCTGGTTCTGTTTTCTCACCTGGTTCTGTTTTCCCACCTGGTTCTGTTTTCCCACCTGGTTCTGTTTTCTCACCTGGTTCTGTTTTCTCACCTGGTTCTGTTTTCCCACCCTGTTTTCTTTTCTCACCGGGTTCTGTTCTCTCACCCTGTTTTCTTTTCTCACCGGGTTCTGTTTTCCCACCTGGTTCTGTTTTCTCACCTGGTTCTGTTTTCTCACCTGGTTCTGTTTTCCCACCTGGTTCTGTTTTCCCACCTGGTTCTGTTTTCTCACCTGGTTCTGTTTTCCCACCCGGTTCTGTTTTCTCACCTGGTTCTGTTTTCCCACCCTGTTTTCTTTTCCCACCCGGTTCTGTTCTCTCACCCTGTTTTCTTTTCTCACCGGGTTCTGTTTTCCCACCCGGTTCTGTTTTCCCACCTGGTTCTGTTTTCTCACCCGGTTCTGTTTTCCCGCCTGGTTCTGTTTTCCCACCTGGTTCTGTTTTCTCACCTGGTTCTGTTTTCCCACCTGGTTCTGTTTTCCCACCTGGTTCTGTTTTCTCACCTGGTTCTGTTCTCTCACCCTGTTTTCTTTTCTCACCGGGTTCTGTTCTCTCACCCTGTTTTCTTTTCTCACCGGGTTCTGTTTTCCCACCTGGTTCTGTTTTCTCACCTGGTTCTGTTTTCCCACCTGGTTCTGTTTTCCCACCTGGTTCTGTTTTCTCACCTGGTTCTGTTTTCCCACCCGGTTCTGTTTTCTCACCTGGTTCTGTTTTCCCACCCTGTTTTCTTTTCCCACCCGGTTCTGTTCTCTCACCCTGTTTTCTTTTCTCACCGGGTTCTGTTTTCCCACCCGGTTCTGTTTTCCCACCTGGTTCTGTTTTCTCACCCGGTTCTGTTTTCCCGCCTGGTTCTGTTTTCCCACCTGGTTCTGTTTTCTCACCTGGTTCTGTTTTCCCACCTGGTTCTGTTTTCCCACCTGGTTCTGTTTTCCCGCCCGGTTCTGTTTTCCCACCTGGTTCTGTTTTCTCACCTGGTTCTGTTTTCTCACCTGGTTCTGTTTTCCCACCTGGTTCTGTTTTCTCACCTGGTTCTGTTTTCTCACCTGGTTCTGTTTTCTCACCCGGTTCTGTTTTCCCGCCTAGTTCTGTTTTCCCACCTGGTTCTGTTTTCCCGCCTAGTTCTGTTTTCTCACCTGGTTCTGTCCTCCCACCCGGTTCTGTTTTCTCACCCGGTTCTGTTCTCCCACCCGGTTCTGTTTTCTCACCTGGTTCTGTCCTCCCACCCGGTTCTGTTTTCTCACCCGGTTCTGTTCTCCCACCCGGTTCTGTTTTCCTCACCCGGTTCTGTTCTCCCACCCGGTTCTGTTTTCTCACCTGGTTCTGTCCTCCCACCCGGTTCTGTTTTCTCACCCGGTTCTGTTCTCCAACCCGGTTCTGTTTTCTCACCCGGTTCTGTTCTCCCACCCGGTTCTGTTTTCTCACCTGGTTCTGTCCTCCCACCCGGTTCTGTTTTCTCACCCGGTTCTGTCCTCCCACCCGGTTCTGTTTTCTCACCCGGTTCTGTTCTCCCACCCGGTTCTGTTTTCTCACCTGGTTCTGTTCTCCCACCCGGTTCTGTTTTCTCACCCGGTTCTGTTCTCCCACCCGGTTCTGTTTTCTCACCTGGTTCTGTCCTCCCACCCGGTTCTGTTTTCTCACCCGGTTCTGTTCTCCCACCCGGTTCTGTTTTCTCACCTGGTTCTGTCCTCCCACCCGGTTCTGTTTTCTCACCCGGTTCTGTTCTCCCACCCGGTTCTGTTTTCTCACCCGGTTCTGTTCTCCCACCCGGTTCTGTTTTCTCACCTGGTTCTGTCCTCCCACCCGGTTCTGTTTTCTCACCCGGTTCTGTTCTCCCACCCGGTTCTGTTTTCTCACCTGGTTCTGTTCTCCCACCCGGTTCTGTTTTCCCACCCGGTTCTGTTTTCTCACCCGGTTCTGTTCTTCTGCAGGAGTCCAGTGAAAGCTCCAACACCACCATGGAGGATGATGATGTCAGAGGTAGGATCTCTGTGCCTGCTTTGGTTCTGGGGGAGGGGGGGGGTTTGGTTCTCTGAGCAGCGCAGCAGTGTGGTTGTCATAGCAACATGTTCCCATGTGACTCCAACAATGGGCCTCAATGCTAACCTGTTAGCGTCACGTCGGTGAGGAGAGGAATCAGTGAACCAATGTCCTCAGAACTTTATAGATGGAACCGACACAGCCAGATTGGTCCCGCCTCCTGCGCTGTGATTGGCCCCGCCTCCTGCGCTGTGATTGGCCCCGCCTCCTGCGCTGTGATTGGTCCGCTCTGCTTTGCACCAGAGTACCGAGCAGAACCAGAACCAGACTGAGCTGAGTCCAGTGGAAGTCACACGGTTGCATTGGGCCATCAGTCTCCCGGAACCAAACGGTCCGATTCCTGTAGAAGTTCTAGGAAGTTCTGGGGCGGTTGGACATAGAGACGCAAGAATCCACCAAGTTCTGATCCAGTGTCCAATCATCTGTCCTCTGCTCTGTCCAATCATCTGTCCTCTGTCCAATCATCTGTCCAATCATCTGTCCTCTGCTCTGTCCAATCATCTGTCCAATCATCTGTCCTCTGTCCAATCATCTGTCCTCTGCTCTGTCCAATCATCTGTCCTCTGTCCAATCATCTGTCCAATCATCTGTCCTCTGCTCTGTCCAATCATCTGTCCTCTGTCCAATCATCTGTCCAATCATCTGTCCTCTGTCCAATCATCTGTCCTCTGCTCTGTCCAATCATCTGTCCTCTGTCCAATCATCTGTCCAATCATCTGTCCTCTGCTCTGTCCAATCATCTGTCCTCTGTCCAATCATCTGTCCAATCATCTGTCCTCTGCTCTGTCCAATCATCTGTCCTCTGTCCAATCATCTGTCCTCTGCTCTGTCCAATCATCTGTCCTCTGTCCAATCATCTGTCCAATCATCTGTCCTCTGTCCAATCATCTGTCCAATCATCTGTCCTCTGTCCAATCATCTGTCCAATCATCTGTCCTCTGCTCTGTCCAATCATCTGTCCTCTGTCCAATCATCTGTCCTCTGCTCTGTCCAATCATCTGTCCAATCATCTGTCCAATCATCTGTCATCTGTCCAATCATCTGTCCAATCATCTGTCCCCTGCTCTGTCCAATCATCTGTCCTCTGCTCTGTCCAATCATCTGTCCAATCATCTGTCCTCTGTCCAATCATCTGTCCTCTGCTCTGTCCAATCATCTGTCCAATCATCTGTCCCCTGTCCAATCATCTGTCCTCTGCTCTGTCCAATCATCTGTCCAATCATCTGTCCCCTTCCTTTCAGGCTGATTGTTTTCATGTTTTTGTCTCATTTTCTCTGTCCTCTTCGTCTCCCCATCATCATCCTCGCCCCCCCAGTCCTCCGCCTCAGACACTCAGACCCCCCTCCCCCCCTGCTCCCCCAGTCCTCGTCGTCCTCTTCGTCGTCCTCCTCTTCCTCCTGCTGGGACTGTCCCGGTCTAGAGGAGTTCAGCCGGTTGGTCCTCTTCCTCCTGATGGCCGCCTACCTGCTGCTCTTCATCACATCTGTCCACCTCGTCTTCATCACTTCATCCTACTGCGACCCCCAGCCGGCCCCCCCGCCGGGCCCTGGCCCCCAGCACATGGGGCCGTTAGCTGACCGAGGCCCCCCCGACCCCTGCTGTGAGTGTGATGATGATGATGATGATGATGATGGAACTGAGGTCCACCAGAACCAGTCCAGGGTTCCGGTTCTGGTGGACCTCCTGCGGGGTCAGAGGACTGAGCTAATTGGCTGCTGGTTCCCAGGCCACCTTGGTTCTGGTCTGGGTTCTGGGTCATAGGTATGTCCAGGTGGGTTCAGGCGGGTCGGACCTGTAGAACTTCCATCTGGCGCCTCCTGCTGGAGAAACGAGGAATAAATCTGCTGCTTTTAGACGTTTGATGGAATTTAAGCAATTATCAGAAAAAAAATGAGACGGAACCAGAACCAGCGGGTCCAGTGGAACCAGAACCAGCGGGTCCAGTGGAACCAGAACCAGCGGGTCCACTGGAACCAGAACCAGCGGGTCCAGTGGAACCAGAACCAGCGGGTCCAGTGGAACCAGAACCAGTGGGTCCAATGGAACCAGAACCAGCGGGTCCAGTGGAACCAGAACCAGCGGGTCCAGTGGAACCAGAACCAGCGGGTCCACTGGAACCAGAAGCAGTGGGTCCAGTGGAACCAGAACCAGCGGGTCCAGTGGAACCAGAACCAGCGGGTCCAGTGGAACCAGAACCAGCGGGTCCACTGGAACCAGAACCAGCGGGTCCAGTGGAACCAGAACCAGCGGGTCCACTGGAACCAGAACCAGCGGGTCCAGTGGAACCAGAACCAGCGGGTCCACTGGAACCAGAACCAGCGGGTCCACTGGAACCAGAACCAGCGGGTCCAGTGGAACCAAAACCAGTGGGTCCAGTGGAACCAGAAGCAGCGGGTCCAGTGGAACCAGAACCAGCGGGTCCAGTGGAACCAGAACCAGTGGGTCCAGTGGAACCAGAAGCAGCGGGTCCAGTGGAACCAGAAGCAGTGGGTCCAGTGGAACCAGAACCAGCGGGTCCAGTGGAACCAAAACCAGCGGGTCCAGTGGAACCAGAACCAGCGGGTCCAGTGGAACCAAAACCAGCGGGTCCAGTGGAACCAGAACCAGCGGGTCCAGTGGAACCAGAAGCAGCGGGTCCAATGGAACCAGAACCAGCGGGTCCAGTGGAACCAAAACCAGCGGGTCCAGTGGAACCAGAACCAGCGGGTCCAGTGGAACCAGAACCAGCGGGTCCACTGGAACCAGAACCAGCGGGTCCAGTGGAACCAGAAGCAGCGGGTCCATTGGAACCAGAACCAGCGGGTCCATTGGAACCAGAACCAGCGGGTCCAGTGGAACCAGAACCAGTGGGTCCAGTGGAACCAGAAGCAGTGGGTCCATTGGAACCAGAACCAGCAGGTCCACTGGAACCAGAACCAGCGGGTCCAGTGGAACCAGAAGCAGTGGGTCCAGTGGAACCAAAACCAGCGGGTCCATTGGAACCAGAACCAGCGGGTCCAGTGGAACCAGAACCAGCGGGTCCACTGGAACCAGAACCAGCGGGTCCACTGGAACCAGAAGCAGTGGGTCCAGTGGAACCAGAACCAGCGGGTCCACTGGAACCAGAACCAGCGGGTCCAGTGGAACCAGAACCAGCGGGTCCAGTGGAACCAGAACCAGTGGGTCCACTGGAACCAGAACCAGCGGGTCCAGTGGAACCAGAACCAGCGGGTCCAGTGGAACCAGAACCAGTGGGTCCAGTGGAACCAGAACCAGCGGGTCCACTGGAACCAGAACCAGCGGGTCCAGTGGAACCAGAACCAGCGGGTCCAGTGGAACCAGAACCAGTGGGTCCAGTGGAACCAGAACCAGCGGGTCCACTGGAACCAGAACCAGCGGGTCCAGTGGAACCAGAACCAGCGGGTCCACTGGAACCAGAACCAGCGGGTCCACTGGAACCAGAACCAGCGGGTCCAGTGGAACCAGAAGTAGCGGGTCCAGTGGAACCAGAACCAGCGGGTCCACTGGAACCAGAACCAGCGGGTCCAGTGGAACCAGAACCAGCGGGTCCAGTGGAACCAGAAGCAGCGGGTCCAGTGGAACCAGAACCAGCGGGTCCACTGGAACCAGAACCAGTGGGTCCAGTGGAACCAGAAGCAGTGGGTCCAGTGGAACCAGAACCAGCGGGTCCACTGGAACCAGAACCAGCGGGTCCAGTGGAACCAGAACCAGCGGGTCCAGTGGAACCAGAACCAGCGGGTCCACTGGAACCAGAACCAGCGGGTCCAGTGGAACCAGAACCAGCGGGTCCACTGGAACCAGAACCAGCGGGTCCAATGGAACCAGAACCAGTGGGTCCAGTGGAACCAGAACCAGCGGGTCCAGTGGAACCAGAAGCAGCGGGTCCAGTGGAACCAGAACCAGCGGGTCCAATGGAACCAGAACCAGCGGGTCCAGTGGAACCAGAACCAGTGGGTCTAGTGGAACCAGAAGCAGTGGGTCCAGTGGAACCAGAACCAGCAGGCCTAATTTGATTCAGTATCACCAGGATGAAGGAGAACCTTAGAACGTTCTAGAATGGGCTCCTGTTGCTATGGTTACAGAAGCTTCCGGATGTTCTGCTGCACTCAGAAGGACCTGAAGGTCTCAGACACCGGGACCAGAACCTTATCTGGACTCCTGGCTCTGGAGAAACAGCTCAGCTGGACCTTCAGTGGACCTATAGGAGGTCCAGCATGGAGAGGTCCAGTTTGCTCCAGAACCGCTCTGTTTATCAGCCATCTTTGTTTGCAAAGCAAAGTCCATCAGGAGACGGAGCAGCCAATCAGAACCCTCTGCTGCTGCTGGGTCTATCTGGGTCCGCTCGGCGCCCCCCAGTCTGTCAGCAGCAGCATGAAGGTAGGAGGCTTCCTGGTCCTGGTGTCGGTTCTGGTCCAGGCGTCGGTTGTGGCGTTGGGGCAGCAGACCGTCAGCGTTCAGCAGGCGGGGAACGACACGGCGTCCGTCCGAGGTAACGGTGACTCGCTGACCGTCCATCGTCTCCTAGCTCACCGCGTGACGTCCATGTTCTGTCCGGTTCCGTCCCGTCAGCGATCTGTGATCCATGGTCGATGCTCAGCCTCTTCCTGTTCTTCTCTCACCTCCATCCGTCTCCATGGAGACCAAACACTGTTTATATCATTGAAAACTTTCATTTAAAAGGTTTTCATGAGATCTAAAACATTTTTTTTTTTTTTTAGGATTTTATTTCAGAATCTTCTCATTCATGAAAATCTATTTTTTTCTTTAGTTGTTTGAGGGAGACAGATTTGTAGGAATTTTATTTTTATTTTCCAGATGTGGACCAATAGAAACGCTGTTGCTAAGGACCGCAGGGCAGATCTGGGTGTTTGCCCCATTAGTTGCTCTGAAAAACCTTTTTTTAAAGTTTTCATATTTTGGATGAATTTCCTTTGAACCTGTCCCCCCCCCCCCCCCCGCAGCGCGTAAACAGGAGATCATTAAAGTGACGGAGCAGCTGATTGAGGCCATCAACAGCGGAGACTTTGAGGCCTACACGTGAGTTCCACCTCCCCCATCCTCGTACATCTCCATGGCTGCTACACTAACGGCCGTCTGCTGATCTATTTCAGGAAGATCTGTGATCCCGGCATGACGTCCTTTGAGCCGGAGGCTTTGGGAAACCTGATCGAAGGAACCGACTTCCACCGCTTCTACTTTGAAACAGGTAAGGACCTTCAGGCTGCTTGCTTTGATCCGGTCTAAACCGCTCCGCCATCGGTAGAACGTTTACTGATGGTCTTCCTCTCTTCGCTGAGATGAAGACCAGTCAGAATGCCACCCTGAATGCTCCCGGTCTGAACCTGGTCAATTATCTCTGCAGCGGTTCTGAATAAACCGAATATGAAAAGACGTTCGCCACGATAACCGGCGACGCATCGGTGTGGAAATGAGCGGTGGCTGGTGTTTCCATCACTGCATGATCACCTGACTCCAACGACCCAATCAGAAGCAAGCGAAGAGAAGGAGTATGAGCTCTGTGAAGTAAGCTGTGATGCTAACTCCGTTTGGTCGACAGCTGCGACGCTAACTCTTTTCGGTCGACAGCTGCGACGCTAACTCTTTTCGGTCGACAGCTGCGACGCTAACTCTTTTCGGTCGACAGCTGCGACGCTAACTCTTTTTGGTCGACAACTGCGACGCTAACTCCGTTTGGTGGACAGCTGCGACGCCAATTCTGTTGGGTCGACAGCTGCGACGCTAACTCTTTTTGGTCGACAACTGCGACGCTAACTCTGTTGGGTCGACAGCGGCGACGCTAACTCTGTTGGGTCGACAGCGGCGACGCTAACTCCGTTGGGTCGACAGCGGCGACGCTAACTCCGTTGGGTCGACAGCGGCGACGCTAACTCCGTTGGGTCGACAGCGGCGACGCTAACTCCGTTGGGTCGACAGCGGCGACGCTAACTCCGTTGGGTCGACAACTGCGACGCTAACTCCGTTTGGTCGACAGCTGCGACGCCAATTCTGTTGGGTCGACAGCTGCGACGCCAACCCTGTTGGGTCGACAGCTGCGACGCTAACTCTTTTTGGTCGACAACTGCGACGCTAACTCCGTTGGGTCGACAGCGGCGATGCTAACTCCGTTGGGTCGACAGCGGCGACGCTAACTCCGTTGGGTCGACAGCGGCGACGCTAACTCCGTTGGGTCGACAGCGGCGACGCTAACTCCGTTGGGTCGACAGCGGCGACGCTAACTCCGTTGGGTCGACAGCGGCCACGCTAACTCCGTTGGGTCGACAGCGGCGACGCTAACTCCGTTGGGTCGACAGCGGCTTTTGCTGCTGTTCCCTTCGGCTAGCGGAGCCAGAGCCTTTAAGCAGCTGCTCACTCAGTGGAACCAGAGCCAGAACTAAACAGGCCGGATAGCTTCTAGGTTCGTCGGTTCTGGAGAAAATGCATGAAAAGCTCGGCTACGGATTGTGTGCGATGCTGATGAGGCGCCGCCATTTTGCTCTGCTGTCTGCAGCTCTGTCCAAAAGGAACCCCCAAGTCCACACCATCCTGCTGAACCCCCACGTCCACCTGCTGGGCGACGAGGCCGCCTGCATCGCCTACATCCGCCTCACCCAGTACGTGGACGGCGGCGGAGTGCCGCGCACCATGCAGTCAGAGGAGACCCGCGTCTGGCACCGCCGCGACGGCAAATGGCAGAACATCCATTTCCACCGCTCCGGCTCGCTCACCGTCCCCACCAAGTAGGACCCACCCACCAACATGGCCGACTGACCAGAGGGGGTTTGTGTTTGACCGTCATGTGACCTTTTTTCTTCCAGCTGAAGATGCTCCTGGACCACAGCTGGCGTCCAGCAGTCGGCTGACCCCGCCCACCCCCTGGCCTTCGCTATAGCTCCGCCCTCAGTTTGGGTCTGTGGTTCTGTTGGGCCGATGAGGAGGATCCACGGTTCTGGAGGTTCCAGTCGGCAGCAACAGCTTTAGATCCAGATGTTTAAGTCCCGCCCCCATCGGCGTCAGTTTGAGCTCAGCTTCCTGCTGAAACTTTTCCTGCTCTGCTTTAAGCCCCCCCCCCCCGCTGCCCCCCCTCCCCCCTCCCCTTCCCCCACCCCAACAAGACCGATTTATTCCAGTTTAACAGACTTCATCCTCATCATCATGCCCCCCCCCCCCCCCCCCCCCCCCCCCCCCCCCCCCCCACAGGTTTAAAGGGAAACTTTAGTTGTTTTTTATTTGGTTTAATCATGTTTAATTGATTCATTGATGTTTATTACGAAGCAACAAGCCGGATGTAATTTTAATGTCAAATATTAAAATGTCTTTTAGACTAAAAGTCGACCGTTTTTGGCTTCAGTTCCTTCGTTCATCTGCTGCAGCGGCTCTTCATCCTGGAAGGTGACGCTTTGAGTCGATGGACCGCTAAAACCTGCGCTATGCTAACTCTAGCTGTTAGCATAGCATCCAGGTGGAAGCCGCTCCAACCTTCTTCCACAGTCGTTTGAGTTTGATGCCCGATCCAACGAACATGATTCAACAATCGGTTTTATGTCCTTAGTGCCTGAAGCGTCAGACGGATAAACGCGTTTTAACGAGGTTTTAAAGGAAAGTTTCTAAATTCATCGCTTTGATCATTTCCTGGTTAAAATGATGATTTCTAGAAACGGAACCAGAATCGTTCCTTAAACAAATGACTTCCTGACTAATCTGACCGTTAACAATAAAATCTGAGCAACTTCAGCCGCATTAATACATTAATAATTGGCAATCCTTTTGGGGAAAGGCTGGTCTGATTCAGAGAGACGGCATCCATCCCACTCTGGAAGGCATCTAGAGTCCTCCAGGGTCCAGATCAGGAAGACTCCTGGATGGGTAACGGTAAAGAAGAGTGAATAATTACTAAATGTAGCCCAGATATCTAAGAAAACTTTTCATGACTCGATCTGAGATAATTGGATTAATGGTCTCACAGAAACCTGGCTGCAGCAGGAGGATGACGTTAGCATAAATAGCTAACAGCAGCCATCTTTCAGGCCAATCAGCAGCTACAGGGATCCGGTTTCTTCCTCCTTCACTCAGGCGTCACTCTGCAGAGGAACATGGAGGTCACGTCACACCAAACGTTTCACAGAGTTCACTAGAGGAGTCCTCTGAATGTTCACCCTGATAGAAGAAGTCTCAGGCTGTTTGCTTTTCCCAAACAGTGCAAAGCTGCATCAGGTTTGAACCGGTTATTATCGGACGGGACGTTCCGCCTCCTCTGGCTGCACAGGTCCGATTCATCACGGTTCTGTTGGTTTGAGTGAGAACTTCAATAAATCCATCCTGCTTAGTCATGAACGTGCATCCAAACGTAACGAAGCAGAACCGGTTCTTCCCAGAGTCCAATAACGCCCCTCAGGGTCACGCAAACTCTGTGAATTAATGCCTGAGACCATGTTTCAAAATAAGAGTATCAATTCCGACATGTCCACCTTTTTTACCTATTTGACGTTTTTTATTCTCATTCACTGTTATTAGAACCAAATAAAACCCTTTTTTTCACAGGATTACTTTTACGTCCAGGTGATAGATGAGGTCATTTAGACAAAGCCCAGGTAAATCAGGAGGAATTCCAAAGTAAACCTCCCCTCTAGTCACTCTGTGCTCTCCATCTCTCTGCTAAACCATCAGAAATGGAAATGAGGGCAAGATTTAGAAACGTTTATTTGAAAAAAAAAGACAGATTTAAATTTAAGACATCTGTGAAATATTTTCCTCAAACATAAACCCTTAAACCAACTACCAGTTTTAGTCCGTGAGGCAGACACCCTGTCTACTTTTAAGGCTAGGCTTAAAACTTTCCTTTTTGATAAAGCTTCTAGTTAGAGTGGCTCAGGTTATCCTGAGCTATCTCTATAGTTCTGCTGCTATAGGCTTAGACTGCTGGAGGACATAGGGACCCCTTTTTCATCATTCTACTTCATTCTCACTAACTAATGAGTTTCACTGTAATCTGGGAAAACTAGCCCGCTGACTGTGTATGAAGCTCCAACGGCGGACGCATGGAAAGAAAGAATGACATCACTTCCTGTAAAGCAAATGTACAGTTTTATTGAATTGCAGCTGCTTTTCTTTTTAGCGATTCAGGAGAATTCAATCAGACATGCCAGCATAGATAGTAATAGATTGATATCACCACGGTAACAAGATGCTCTTATCAGGTTCATGGACCTCACAGGTTCTCCTCCTTCATTGGATCACTTTAAACCAGAACCAGTGGAACCCGGTCCAGAACTCCTCCACACAAACGGAGCACATTCAGCTCCGGATGCTGCAGAGCGGATCAGAACTCCAGGAGCAAACGGAGGCGTGAGGATGAAGCTCAGGGCAGCAGGAACCGACCCGACGGAGAACCATGAGGAGCGTCTCTGAGAGTCAGCTGATCTCACAGCAGGTCATGTGATCAGAACCTTCAGGAACTGAGGAAAACCTTGGATTTCAGATGGTTCTGATTCAGCGTGGTGTCATTTATTATCATTTATTATCATTGAGAAGATCAGAGGTTTGATCAAAATTCATAAACCTGCAACTTTCTGCAGTTTCTGATCGTTAGGATTAAAATCTCTGATGGATTAGAACCTAAAGCTGTGAAGGAAAAGTCCAGATTATTTCTGTGATCCTCACAGCTGCAAAGATTCCGCTGACGGGGCGGCCAATCAGAGGGACCAATCAGAGGGGCCAATCAGAGCGGCCGATCAGAGCGGCCAATCAGAGCGACCAATCAGAGCGGCCGATCAGAGCGGCCGATCAGAGCGGCCGATCAGAGCGGCCAATCAGAGCGGCCGATCAGAGCGGCCAATCAGAGCGGCCGATCAGAGCGGCCGATCAGAGCGGCCGATCAGAGGGACCAATCAGAGCGTCCGATCAGAGCGGCCGATCAGAGCGGCCAATCAGAGGGACCAATCAGAGCGGCCAATCGGAGCGGCCAATCAGAGCGGCCAATCAGAGGGACCAATCAGAGCGTCCGATCAGAGCGGCCGATCAGAGCGGCCAATCAGAGGGACCAATCAGAGCGTCCGATCAGAGCGGCCGATCAGAGCGGCCAATCGGAGCGGCCAATCGGAGCGGCCAATTGGAGCGGCCGATCAGAGGGACCAATCAGAGCGGCCGATCAGAGCGGCCAATCGGAGGGACCAATCAGAGCGGCCGATCAGAGGGACCAATCAGAGGGACCAATCAGAGCGTCCGATCAGAGCGGCCGATCAGAGCGACCAATCAGAGCGGCCAATCAGAGGGACCAATCAGAGCGTCCGATCAGAGCGTCCGATCAGAGCGGCCAATCAGAGCGGCCAATCAGAGCGGCCGATCAGAGCGACCAATCAGAGCGGCCAATCAGAGGGACCAATCAGAGCGTCCGATCAGAGCGGCCGATCAGAGGGACCAATCAGAGCGTCCGATCAGAGCGGCCGATCAGAGCGGCCAATCAGAGGGACCAATCAGAGCGGCCAATCGGAGCGGCCAATCAGAGCGGCCAATCAGAGGGACCAATCAGAGCGTCCGATCAGAGCGGCCGATCAGAGCGGCCAATCAGAGGGACCAATC
Source organism: Cyprinodon tularosa (assembly GCF_016077235.1). Taxonomy (NCBI): domain Eukaryota; kingdom Metazoa; phylum Chordata; class Actinopteri; order Cyprinodontiformes; family Cyprinodontidae; genus Cyprinodon; species Cyprinodon tularosa. The sequence continues at coordinate 6,073 of NW_024038421.1, read as the reverse complement.
AGAGCGTCCGATCAGAGCGGCCGATCAGAGCGGCCAATCGGAGCGGCCAATCGGAGCGGCCAATTGGAGCGGCCGATCAGAGGGACCAATCAGAGCGGCCGATCAGAGCGGCCAATCGGAGGGACCAATCAGAGCGGCCGATCAGAGGGACCAATCAGAGGGACCAATCAGAGCGTCCGATCAGAGCGGCCGATCAGAGCGACCAATCAGAGCGGCCAATCAGAGGGACCAATCAGAGCGTCCGATCAGAGCGTCCGATCAGAGCGGCCAATCAGAGCGGCCAATCAGAGCGGCCGATCAGAGCGACCAATCAGAGCGGCCAATCAGAGGGACCAATCAGAGCGTCCGATCAGAGCGGCCGATCAGAGGGACCAATCAGAGCGACCAATCAGAGCGGCCAATCAGAGGGACCAATCAGAGCGGCCGATCAGAGCGGCCAATCAGAGCGACCAATCAGAGCGGCCGATCAGAGCGACCAATCAGAGCGGCCAATCAGAGGGACCAATCAGAGCGTCCGATCAGAGCGGCCGATCAGAGGGACCAATCAGAGCGACCAATCAGAGCGGCCAATCAGAGGGACCAATCAGAGCGGCCGATCAGAGCGGCCAATCAGAGCGACCAATCAGAGCGGCCGATCAGAGCGACCAATCAGAGCGACCAATCAGAGCGGCCAATCAGAGCGGCCAATCAGAGCGGCCGATCAGAGCGACCAATCAGAGCGGCCAATCAGAGGGACCAATCAGAGCGTCCGATCAGAGCGGCCGATCAGAGGGACCAATCAGAGCGACCAATCAGAGCGGCCAATCAGAGGGACCAATCAGAGCGGCCGATCAGAGCGGCCAATCAGAGCGACCAATCAGAGCGGCCGATCAGAGCGGCCAATCAGAGCGGCCGATCAGAGCGGCCAATCAGAGCGGCCAATCAGAGGGACCAATCAGAGCGGCCAATCAGAGCGGCCGATCAGAGCGGCCAATCAGAGCGGCCAATCAGAGGGACCAATCAGAGCGGCCGATCAGAGCGGCCAATCGGAGGGACCAATCAGAGCGGCCGATCAGAGCGGCCAATCAGAGGGACCAATCAGAGCGGCCGATCAGAGCGGCCGATCAGAGCGGCCAATCAGAGCGGCCAATCGGAGCGGCCGATCAGAGCGGCCAATCAGAGGGACCAATCAGAGGGACCAATCAGAGCGGCCGATCAGAGCGGCCAATCGGAGGGACCAATCAGAGCGGCCGATCAGAGCGGCCAATCAGAGGGACCAATCAGAGCGGCCGATCAGAGCGGCCGATCGGAGGGACCAATCAGAGCGGCCGATCAGAGCGGCCAATCAGAGCGGCCAATCGGAGCGGCCGATCAGAGCGGCCAATCAGAGGGACCAATCAGAGGGACCAATCAGAGCGGCCGATCAGAGCGGCCAATCGGAGGGACCAATCAGAGCGGCCGATCAGAGCGGCCAATCAGAGGGACCAATCAGAGCGGCCGATCAGAGCGGCCGATCGGAGGGACCAATCAGAGCGGCCGATCGGAGGGTGTTACAGGAAGCTGACCAATCAGGCAGCTTCAGATGAAATGATGGAAACTTTTTGAACCAAACTTTGTTTTTTCTGGTCCAGATGTTCAGGAACAGCTGGATTGGAGGCGGGATTAGAGGCGGGATTGGAGGCGGGATTGGAGGCGGGATTAGAGGCGGGATTGGAGGCGGGATTGGAGGCGGGATTAGAGGCCGGATTGGAGGCTGGATTGGAGGCGGGATTGGAGGCGGGATTGGATCCCTTTGGCTTCATTAGATAAAAACGAGCGATTGAAGAACCAGAACCATCCTGGTTCTGATCGGTTCTCCACGGTTCTCAGAACTTCAGATCTAGACTCTGCTGATCGGGGAGGGGGGGTGATGATGATGAAGGGGTCACTAAGTTCACTGAACCCCCCATCCTCTTCCTCCTCTTCATCTCCTCTATTTACAGTCTCTACAGCAGAGGCCCATGGGGGGAGGGGCTGATGGTGGCCCCGCCCCCTCTTTGGTCACCAAACAGAAATCCTGTTCCTAGAGGAGAACGTCCGGATGTGAGGAAGAATGTCTGATGGGGGGGTGGGGGTGGGGGTTCAGTGGGGGTCGGCTCCGCCCCCCTCCTCCCGTCCCTCCTCCCCCACCTCCTGGTGGTCCTGGCAGTAGCGCTGCAGCAGGCGGTGCAGCTGCTGCTGCAGGGCGTCGGGCTGCAGGGCGTCGTCCAGGCGCTCCAGGTGGACGTGCTTCGTCTGGGCGTCCCTCACCGCCGTCCTCTTCTCGCTGCGCGATTTACGCATCCGGCTTCTGCAGAGAGGAAGAGCAGTTAGAGCACGCCCCGCTCATCATCATCATCGTTAGTGATGCCGTATGTCTGCCGGTTACCATGGAGACGCAAGCCAGGCGGGTCTCCATGAACAGCAGCTAACCAGAACGCCTCATGGTAACCATGACAACCAAGTCTGATGCTGCTACAGGATCGGAACCAGAAGAAGCAGATTTTGGTTTTTCTGCTCCACTAATCTGGAATAAACTCCCAGAAAACCGGAACAGCTGTTTTTAATCCAGATTAAAGCTGTAGTGTTCAGACTGACGGAGACTTCAGTCCAACGTTTCTTCTCCCACTGATGTTCTACGTTCCTCTGTTCTTCAGAAACGTTCTACCAAAAGGAATCATCTTCTGGATTCTGGAGCAGCGCCTCAGCTGGACATGATTTCTATTACTGCCACCAGGAAGAACCTGGAAGCTGGATCCCAGAACCTGGAAGCTGGATTCCCGATCCTGAAACCTGGATCCTGGAAGCTGGATCCCAGATCCCGGATCCTGGAAGCTTGATCCTGGATCCTGGAAGCTGGATCCTGGAAGCTGGATCCCGGATCCTGAAACCTGGATCCTGGACCCTGGAAGCTGGATCCCGGATCCTGGAAGCTGGATTCCGGATCCTGAAACCTGGATCCTGGAAGCTGGATCCCAGATCCCGGATCCTGGAAGCTTGATCCTGGATCCTGGAAGCTGGATCCTGGAAGCTGGATCCCGGATCCTGAAACCTGGATCCTGGACCCTGGAAGCTGGATCCCGGATCCTGGAAGCTGGATTCCGGATCCTGAAACCTGGATCCTGGAAGCTGGATCCCGGATTCTGGATCCCGGATCCAGGAAGGTGGATCCTGAAACCTGGAACCTAGATCCTGGAAGCTGGATCCTGGAAGTTGGATCCAGGAACCTGGATCCTGGAAGCTGGATCCATGACCCTGGATCCTGGAACCTGGATCCTGGACCCTGGATCCTGAAACTTGGATCCTGGATCCTCAACCCTGGAACCTGGAACCAGGATCCCGGAACCTGGATCCTGGAACCAGGATCCCGGAACCTGGAAGCTGGATCCCAGAACCTGGAAGCTGGATTCCCGATCCTGAAACCTGGATCCTGGAAGCTGGATACCAGATCCCGGATCCTGGAAGCTTGATCCTGGACCCTGGATCCTGGAAGCTGGATCCTGGACCCTGGATCCTGGAAGCTGGATCCCGGATCCTGAAACCTGGATCCTGGACCCTGGAAGCTGGATCCCGGATCCTGGAAGCTGGATTCCGGATCCTGAAACCTGGATCCTGGAAGCTGGATCCCGGATTCTGGATCCCGGATCCAGGAAGGTGGATCCTGAAACCTGGATCCTGGAACCTAGATCCTGGAAGCTGGATCCTGGAAGCTGGATCCAGGAACCTGGATCCTGGAAGCTGGATCCATGACCCTGGATCCTGGAACCTGGATCCTGGATCCTGAAACTTGGATCCTGGATCCTCAACCCTGGAACCTGGAACCAGGATCCCGGAACCTGGATCCTGGAACCAGGATCCCGGAACCTGGATCCTGGAACCAGGATCCTCGACCCTGGATCCTGGAACCTGGAACCAGGATCCCGGAACCTGGATCCCAGAACCTGGAAGCTGGATTCCCGATCCTGAAACCCGGATCCTGGAAGCTTGATCCTGGAAGCTGGATCCTGGACCCTGGATCCTGGAAGCTGGATCCCGGATCCTGAAACCTGGATCCTGGACCCTGGAAGCTGGATCCCGGATCCTGGAAGCTGGATTCCGGATTCTGGATCCTGGATCCAGGAAGGTGGATCCTGAAACCTGGATCCTGGAACCTAGATCCTGGAAGCTGGATCCTGGAAGCTGCATCCAGGAACCTGGATCCTGGAAGCTGGATCCATGACCCTGGATCCTGGAACCTGGATCCTGAAACTTGGATCCTGGATCCTCGACCCTGGAACCTGGAACCAGGATCCCGGAACCTGGATCCTGGATCCTGGAACCAGGATCCTCGACCCTGGATCCTGGAACCTGGATCCCGGAACCTGGAAGCTGGATCCCAGAACCTGGAAGCTGGATTCCCGATCCTGAAACCTGGATCCTGGAAGCTGGATCCCAGATCCCGGATCCTGGAAGCTTGATCCTGGACCCTGGATCCTGGAAGCTGGATCCCGGATCCTGAAACCTGGATCCTGGACCCTGGATCCTGGAACCTGGAACCAGGATCCCGGAACCTGGATCCTAGATCCGGATCCTGGAACCTGGATCCTGGAACCAGGATCCTGGATCCTGGAACCTGGATCCCGGGTCCTGTTAGCGCCCTCAGGTGGCCGGTTAGTGGTTAGGAGGGGAGGTCACACCATGCCTTCAGCCATGAGCTTCACTCCATCACAGCCCAACCTTCTGACCACAGAACCGTCCTCCTGGACCTTCTCCTCCTCCACCACATGAGGCAGCAGCGCTTTGTCAAAACCTCCAACATAACTCAAGGCCTGGAGGAGGAGGAGACATCAGGAGCAGTGAGACTCCCTGGACCGGCCGAGGAGCGGATCAGGATGGAAGGTGGACTCACTGACCTTCTCAAAGTCCTCCTGGGCTGAGGGGAGATCTGCAGCCAATGACGGGTCTCCTCTCTGCTTCTCCACCCTCTCCCCCCTCACCACCGTTGTCTTGACAACTTTGCTGACCTTTCTGCCCTGAACAGGCTGCGCCTCGAACTGCGACGCTGTGGTGGCGCCCAGCGGCTCAGAGAAGGTCAACTGGAGACAGAAGAGGAACAGGGTCAGGAACCGATGGAGATCCACTGAAGAACTAAAGTTCAAAGGTCAGAGCGCTATGAGCCCATCTGGAAACAGGCGGCCTACGCTAGCCACCAGAGGGCGCTCTACCTCAAACTTGGTCCTCCTGACTGTCATTGGTGGAAGGATGAATATTAACCTACCCTGCTAAAAAACATGCTAACTCCACCTGCCTCCCGTTTCTATCCCACCAGTAGGGGGCCACCATGCAGGCAGTCGCTAAGTCTTGCTTATTGTCACAGAAACCTTGTAACGATTGAACCGCGGCTAACTGCTAACGGGCTGACTGCTAATGCTGCTGACTATTAATGCTGCTAACTGCTAATGTGGCTAACTACTAATGCAGCTAACTATTAATGCGTCTAACTGCTAATGTGGCTAACTACTAATGCAGCTAACTATTAATGCGTCTAACTGCTAATGTGGCTAACTACTAATGCAGCTAACTATTAATGCGTCTAACTGCTAATGTGGCTAACTACTAATGCAGCTAACTATTAATGCGTCTAACTGCTAACGGGCTGACTGCTAATGCTGCTGACTATTAATGCGTCTAACTGCTAATATGGCTAACTACTAATGCAGCTAACTATTAATGCGTCTAACTGCTAATGTGGCTAACTACTAATGCAGCTAACTATTAATGCGTCTAACTGCTAATGTGGCTAACTACTAATGCAGCTAACTATTAATGCGTCTAACTGCTAATGCGGCTACTGCTAATGTGGCTTGACTATCAATGCAGCTAAATGCTAATGTGGCTAGCTACTAAGGCGGCTAACTATGAATGCGTCTGACTGCTAGTTTTTGTTTCTCCTCAAAATGATGAAACAGAATTTCAGAATAATGATCTTATTAAAGGGGCTGTAGGAGGAAAACAGTTCCAGGAAGCTTTATGTTTGAACAAACACAACCATGCCTCTACCCTTCAAAACGGGATGCTGCCTGCAGCGCCTCTGAGC
>NW_024038420.1:0-41533 GCF_016077235.1 Cyprinodon tularosa | reverse complement strand
GGTTACATCCACTTGGCTCAATTTACAGATGAACTGGATCAGACCAGTTCTCATCCCGGTAGAAGGTACTCAACATCTTGCATTTGTAACATTCTCCTCCATAGACAGGTAGACAGAATGAAATGCAACCCAGAATCCACTTCTGCCTGTGGAATGGAGTGCGCCTCTATTCTTAAAAACAAATGTGCATAGTACTGTTGGAGTTATTATGATTTCTGTTGTTTTTATCATTTTATTCATTTATATGTTTTATATTGCTCTCAATCATTTGTTTTTCTATGTTACTCTCATCACTGGAAATAGTGTATACAGGTCATAAGATGGAAGCTCCCTATCTTAAAACTTCATGCTATGTCTAAGAGATTGCGTAATCGAAACTAACGCCTGCTGTTGTTGTCATGTTCGGATTAATGTGTCTAACCCACATGCAGAACACTTGGAGGCAGATGAAAAAGTTCAAAGATTTATTAATAATAAATGTACAAAGTATGTTCAGATCCAAGAGGGGGCTTGACTGGTCACGAGTGGGTTCACTGCTGTGGAGGACAGAGAGATTAGTGGAGGTCCAGGTCTTTTGCTGGGTGTTCAGGTCTGTACCTGTTCGGAAATGGAGCTGAGCTGCAGAGGGGGGGAACCTTGAGGGTCCAGAGGTTGTCGGCAGGCTGAGGGCAGAGGCGGAGGCAGAGCTTACTGAGTGCAGGCAGATCACTGATTGATCCTACTGAGAACTAGCAGACAGATCACCGGCAGACAAACTCTCCAGAGTTTCAGGTATTCAGGCAGGATCAACCTGGGAGGCAGAGAGGAGAAAAACGGGATCAGGGTTGGTTCACAGAAAGTCAGAGTTCACAGACAGGCAGGTTGGCTCAGGCTTGCTAACCGTTACTGGCAAATACTCTGGCACTGGAGTGAAGCCCTCCGCGTCCTTAAGTACGGATCTCCTGATGAGCAGATGAGAGACAGGTGGTGCGGTCGGCTCATGCTCCAGGAGATCTCGTGCGCCCTCTGGTGGAGAAAGTGGACAAACCTCCAGATCCCAACAGTTGTAATGTGTTGACTGCTCAATAAAAAGCCTGGCAAGTGTCGAGCCAAGCAGAGATGCAGAGAGTGATTCTTCAACTCTGCCCATCTCCCTTTGCAAAGCAATACAGGAAAAATCTTACACTGTCTTTGTTTCGTTTTTTATAGGTTAAAGTTGGGGAAACTTAACAACCCTAACATCTTGGTGCCGTGACCCGGATCCCAACATACCCGCTCGCTGACGGAGGGAGGAAGACACGCTGAAAACTACCGGTGGTCAGTGTCCCACTCAGAGGGGGCCTGTTTCAAAGTCCCGGGAAGTGAATTCTTCGCCAGACCAGCGCGGTAGGTCGAACTCCTAATCTGCCTTCTGACAGATTGACGGGATCCAATACCAGAACAAGGACAGGCAGACCAAGTAAAATTTTTTGCCTTTTTTGGGTAAGAGTCCCATGCACTCTAGGGGTGTTTCCCAAGCTTGGATGTGGCTTCAGTTGGTTGCAGGCAGCTGTGGCAGGTTAATCCATCATATTGTGTTAACAGGACGTTAACTTAGCGTATAACATATTTATAATTTATAATAATAATAATAATAATAATAATAATAATGAATTTTATTTATAACGCACTTTACATTTGACTTCAAATCTCAAAGGAAAATTAAAATAAGCTTAAAAGACCATAACATTAAAAACAGAGTAAAAAGACAGTCATTAAAATCAATACATTAAAAGGCATACATAGCCTATTAAAAAAATCTAAAATCAACAATTGTAGGCATTTCTAAAAAGGAAAGTTTTTAGTCCCTTCTTAAAACAATCCACCGTCTGTGGGGCCCTAAGGTGGTCTGGGAGGGAATTCCACAGACGGGGAGCTGCGGCTTCGAAGGCCCTATCGCCCATTGTTTTTAGCCGTGTCCTGGGTCAGATGGTGCTGTTGGCCTGACCGGGTCCGGGAAGAGGTGTGTGGTGTGAGCAGTTCAGTGAGATACGTGGGGGCCGCACCGTGCACACAGTGATGGGTGTGCAGAAGAATCTTGTACTTTATACGGGCGTGAATGGGGAGCCAGTGTAAAGTGTGAAGGATGGGAATGATGTGCTGTTGTTTCCTCACCCTCATCAGGACCCTGGCAGCGCTGTTCTGTACGTACTGGAGCTTCTGAAGGCTCCTGCCAGAGATCCCGATGAGGAGAGCGTTGCACTAATCCAGCCTGGAGGAGACGAAGGCGTGGACGAGCTTCTCTGCAGCAGGGAGGGATAGGGAGGGACGGAGTTTAGAAATATTACAGAGGTGACAGAAGGACGTTTTGCAGATGGAGGTGACATGATTGTCAAAGGAGAGGTGGGGGTCAAGCTTGACCCCAAGGCTTGTAACAGAGGGAGACAGGGGAATGGTATGACCACAGAATGAAACAGAGGTGAGAGGGAAGGAACAAAGTTGATGAGGAGTACCAGTTTGGATGGCCTCTGTTTTTGAGGCATTAAGCTGCAGGAAGTTTTGACTCATCCATGCCTTTATATCCTCCAGGCAGGAGCTGAGGCGGGTGACAGAGTTGGCGGGGGAGCTGGGAGGAGTCATTTTAATGTAAAGTTGTGTGTCGTCAGCATAGCAGTGGAAGTTGACCCCATGCCTGCCGACGACACAACTAAGGGGGAGCATGTAGATGGTGAACAGGGTAGGGCCGAGCACGGAGCCCTGGGGGACCCCACAGGTGACAGTGTGAGGTCTGGATATTGCCTCCCCCAGGGCCACGTACTCGGTCCTGTCAGTGAGGTAGGAGTGAAACCAGTGGAGGGCAGTGCCAGAGAGACCAATGAAATGCTGGAGGCGGTGGAGGAGGATGTGGTGATCTACTGTGTCAAATGCAGCAGAGAGGTCGAGAAGAATGAAGAGGGACGTGAAACCGAAATCAGAGGCCATCAGCAGATCGCTGGTGACTCTGATGAGAGCTGTTTCTGTGCTGTGGGAGGGACGAAAACCAGATTGGAATTTTTCATACAGATTATTGCATTTAAGGTGGTTGTGGAGCTGGGTGGAAACAACTTTTTCTAGGGGTTTGGAGATGAATGGGAGGTTTGAAATGGGTCTGTAGTTTGACAGAGGTTCAGGGTCCAAGGTGGGCTTTTTTAGGAGGGGTTCAATGAGGGCAGTTTTAAGGGTAGATGGGACGGTACCCATTTCCAGGGAACTGGCTATTATTTTGGTTATGAGATGACTAATGGATTGACGGTGAGTTTTGAGCAGAGGGGATGGGAGGGGATCTAAAGAGCAGGTGGATGGTTTAGATTTGCAGATGATGTTCTCGACCTCCTGCTGCGTTGGCAGAAATAAGTGAGATAGGAGTTGTGTGGGAGATGTCTGAGGGGTATCAATAGTGGTGCTGTTTGAAGGTGAAAGTGAAGAGCGGATGCTGTCTATTTTTGATATGAAGAAATCCAGAAACCGGTTGCAGTTTATATCTGTGTGGTTGTAGAAGGAGGAGACCTGTGGTTTGAGAATATGGCTGATTGTGGAAAAGAGTTTTCTGGAATTACCCGGGTTATTGTTGATGAGCGAGGAGTAGTAATTGGACCTGGCTTATGCATAATTATAAGTGAGAGGGCTGTTGCATAATTTCTGCGATGTTCCCGGTAGGCCAATTTATGCACCTCTTCATTTGCCTTAGCTCTTTGGTGAACCAAGGAGCGGAACATGTGAATGTGACAGTCCGGGTTATTACAGGAGCATGAGTATCCAGGATGGAGTTGAGGCTTGTGTTGTAAAAGTCCATTAAGTCACTGGCTGATTAGAGTGGAGAGGGGGAAAGATGCTGAAGATGTGAGTTGAAGGATGAGGAATCAATGTTTTTGATGTTTCTGAAAGTGAAAGTGGCGTTTTGGTTTGGTGAAAAAGGTTATTGGGAGTCTAAATGTAACTGCCAGGTGATCTGAGACACCAACATCATATATGTTGATGCTGGTGAGTGGAAGGGAGTCAGTTATAACAAGGTCCAGAGTATGCCCTTTGCTGTGGGTGGGGCCATCTGTGAGCTGTTGAAGATTTAGACAGTTCAAAACCTGTTTGAATTCGGCAGCTAGACGGGAAGTGTGTGAGTCCATGTGTATATTGAGATGACCAATAACAAGAATATTTGAGTGTGCAGTGCGGAGAGAGATTAGGAACTGATGAATGTCAGAAATGAAAGTTGGTTGTGGTTTAGGGGGGCAATATATGACAGCTACTGTAGCAGAGAAAGGATTATTGCATTTAAAAACAAGGCTTTCAAAGGAGGAAGCACCAGGTACAGACAGGAGGGACACTGCAAAGTAGCTGCGATATAAAACAGCAAGGCCCCCACCCCGCCCAGTTGTGCGGGCTTTGTCCAGGTATGAGTACCCTTGTGGGCAGGCCTCATTCAGGGAGCTGTAGACATCCGGCTGTTGCCAAGTCTCTGAGAGGCAAAGAATGTCTATTTCTTTTTCCAGAATGTGATCGTGGATGAATCCGGATTTATTTGACAGTGACTGCACATTAAGCTGTTCCAGTGTGATGTGGGAATTTGAGTCCAGTTAATGCAGAGTGCGGAGAACGCTGAAATCCACTCCAGGCCTTCCAGTTCGCCAGTCCCACTCAGCCATATCTGAGGTAGGCATAGCGGCGCTCAGATGACGCAGATGGTGACGTACCTGTTGCGCGACAGGACGTGATGCCGACCAGAAGGATGCGATGGAGCTGTGGTCACCGCGTTTGGACATTACAAGGCGGCGCCCGGATCCCCGGTGGATGTAACGGGGTCAACGTGGAAGATCCAATGGAGCTCTGTTTATGTCGAGAATCCGAAGTGGTTGTATCGTGGTGTCGATGGGCAACAAGTGGCGTGATGGCGTGCCGGTGCTAACAGTTAGCCAGAATCCAGGTGAGCAGTGGTGGAAAAAAGCCATACCCAGAAGGATGATCCACAGCTTCAACAGAGGTGGTGTTCCATTCGCAGACCTCCGCTGGAAGGCGGAGGCACTGGAAGATTTATGAAGACTGATGGTGCTGATAGGACTCTGTAAACGGAAGAGTAGCTCCGGCTAACTCTGTTAGCGTAGCCAACCCAAACAAGTGGCCAACGGGCTAACAGGCCGACGTGCAGAGATAATCCAGGGAGGGCATGAAGCACTTAGACATCTCCGTAGGAATAATCCAGTTTGATTGAAACAAAAAGGAAGCAGCAGGATTGGGGGATTTGAAGCCCAGAGAAAAGGACGATTCACTTAGGAAGCAGTGTCTAGCGTAGTGACAGGTAAATCCAGGGTACCACACAAATTCGGCACTGGAAGATTTATGAAGACTGATGGTGCTGATAGGACTCTGTAAACAGAAGAGTAGCTCCGGCTAACTCTGTTAGCATAGCCAACCCAAACAAGTTGCCAATGGGCTAACAGGCCGACGTGCAGAGATAATCCAGGGAGGGCATGAAGCACTTAAACATCTCCGTAGGAATAATCCAGTTTGATTGAAACAAAAAGGAAGCGGCAGGATTGGGGGATTTGAAGCCCAGAGAAAAGGACGATTCACTTAGCAAGCAGTGTCCAGCATAGTGACAGGTAAATCCAGGGTACCACACAAATTTGGTGTGTACTACAAAATAATCTGTCTCTTACTGTAGTAACTGAGTTCCCAGGATACGGTACAGTAGGATGGATTTTGCAGAGAAGGACAGATTTTTACGGATTTGCAGAGAAGCGGCGAACAGCCAACGCTCCTCTCTGCTCCTCCGCTGATAAACATGATGACCTAACTTATAACTAACTTATATACACTCCCCGGCCACTTTATTAGGTACCCCATGCTAGTAACGGGTTGGACCCCCTTTTGCCTTCAGAACTGCCTCAATTCTTGGTGGCATAGATTCAACAAGGTGCTGGAAGCATTCCTCAGGGAGTTTGGTCCATATTGACATGATGGCATCACACAGTTGCCGCAGATTTGTCGGCTGCACATCCATGATGCAAATCTCCCGTTCCACCACATCCCAAAGATGCTCTATTGGATTGAGATCTGGTGACTGTGGAGGCCATTTGAGTACAGTGAACTCATTGTCATGTTCCAGAAACCAGTCTGAGATGATTCCAGCTTTATGACATGGCGCATTATCCTGCTGAAAGTAGCCATCAGAAGTTGGGTACATTGTGGTCATAAAGGGATCGACATGGTCAGCAACAATACTCAGGTAGGCTGTGGCGTTGCAACGATGCTCAATTGGTACCAAGGGGCCCAAAGAGTGCCAAGAAAATATTCCCCACACCATGACACCACCACCACCAGCCTGAACCGTTGATACAAGGCAGGATGGATCCATGCTTTCATGTTGTAGACGCCAAATTCTGACCCTACCATCCGAATGTCGCAGCAGAAATCGAGACTCATCAGACCAGGCAACGTTTTTCCAATCTTCTATTGTCCAATTTCGATGAGCTTGTGCAAATTGTAGCCTCAGTTTCCTGTTCTTAGCTGAAAGGAGTGGCACCCGGTGTGGTCTTCTGCTGCTGTAGCCCATCTGCCTCAAAGTTCGACGTACTGTGCGTTCAGAGATGCTCTTCTGCCCACCTTGGTTGTAACGGGTGGTTATTTGAGTCACTGTTGCCCTTCTATCAGCTCGAACCAGTCTGGCCATTCTCCTCTGACCTCTGGCATCAACAAGGCATTTCCGCCCACAGAACTGCCGCTCACTGGATGTTTTTTCTTTTTCGGACCATTCTCTGTAAACCCTAGAGATGGTTGTGCGTGAAAATCCCAGTAGATCAGCAGTTTCTGAAATACTCAGACCAGCCCTTCTGGCACCAACAATCATGCCACGTTCAAAGTCACTCAAATCACTTTTCTTCCCCATACTGATGCTCGGTTTGAACTGCAGGAGATTGTCTTGACCATGTCTACATGCCTAAATGCACTGAGTTGCCGCCATGTGATTGGCTGCTTAGAAATTAAGTGTTAACAAGCAGTTGGACAGGTGTACCTAATGAAGTGGCCGGTGAGTGTAACTTGTAACATATATCGTGAGATTACTTGTTGCTTGTTGTCGGTTGGAGTAGTTCATTTGAGTTGGAGCTTTTAGGAGTGTAGTGGGTAAAGGTACCAAGGGACTCACAGGGTTGAGGTCCCTGATAAAAGTGCTCTTGGAGCAAGGCTGATGGAGCCATAAGGTAAAGGTACCAAGGAAATAAAAGGGTTGAAGTCCCTGAGAGAAGCGCTTTTGGAACAAGGCTGTTGGAGCCGTAAGGATACCTAGGTTATGGGATTGCAGTCCCCAGTGTGCGCAAAATAGAAGTGTAAACCGGTTATAGATATAATAATAATAATAATAATAATAATAATAATAATAACACAACACAGAGTAGTGAAATAAAAAATTAAATAACATAAGAAGAAATAAAAAATAGGCCTAAATAAAAATTTAAAAAATCTTAAAAAAATTAAAAAGGGAAAACCTCAAAGCAAAGTACCTTTGCATGAAGGAGATGAAAAATATATGGGTCAAATAAACCCAGACCACTTAAAATATCTTGATAAATGGAAAAGAAAATTTGGAGTTAATGGAAAATTAACAGTTGACCAGTGGCAAACTGTGGTGCAAAAACTAGAAATTAGTGTCAGCACTAAAAATGGGAAAAAGAAAAAAGAAAAAGAGGACCAGTTAAAACTCGCAAAAAGCTGGTTAGAGCAGGCCCAAAACTGGTGTGAGGCAATAAAAGAAGCAAAACAAAATAGAGATACTAAGTCTCTGCCTCCCTATTCTGATCAACAAAATCAGGAGATGTTTGTCCGTCCAGAGGACAATGAAATTGTTCAAAGAAGGCCTACTGCCCCTCCAGCTAACCTGGAGTCAGGAGACATGCCGCAAAGTAATGAAACTGGAGCTGTTGCTGCTCCAGAACCATCAACAGCAGCAAAACAAGAAGTAAAATGTGAACAGAAATACCAGCATGTTTATGATACCCGACTAAGGCTGAAAACTGAAGACTCCACCCACCAGTCTCCTTATAAAAAATTAGCTACAGAACTCAGTGAACTGTCTGAGGAATTTGATAGAATAATGCCTTTGATAGAAGTCCCAAATCCTCTATCCAACAATGCACAGGACAGAACAATGCTAGTGTTCAGGCCATGGACTTTAAATGAAGCAAAACGTGCAGTTGAAGGTCTCACTAGTCCACAGGAGGATGTTGAACAGTGGATTTTAGGAATGGAAGCAATTTATATGTCCTACAAACTAAATGGACAAGAATTTGGACAAGCACTGTTTTGCGCTGTTGGTCCTACTCTGTGGGGACGAATAGGTAGCCAGTACACAGGGAGAGATCAAAATGGTGGAGTTAATCCTTATGGCCAAGGAGATCTCAATGGAACAGTTATAACAGCTTTACAGCCTCAGTGGGCTGCTCTTTGCAATGCCATGCACACTGAGTTTAAAAAGAGGGCTGATAATGCCCATTTGTCCACTGTATTACAAAAATCAGGAAATGTGGATGATTACAAAATTAGATTAGAAAAAGAATTCAGAGCTCACAGTGGTATTCCTTATGATGCTGATAAGGACAGTACTTATCAGGCACAGCTTAAAAATGGTTTAATAAATGGGTTCCAGGCACACATTAGTTCCTGGATCAGAAAGCATTTGGTAGAGCACAGAACAGCTGATGTGGTGAGGATAATGGAGTACGCTAGACATGCAGCTGAAGTTACCAAGGAAAAGGGAAGTGGAACTGCAGGCAGAGGACAAGTGTTTTACACCAACCTAGATGAGTTAGAAGTGTTTGTGAGAGAAAACAAAGGCAGAGGTTGTTGAATCTCCTTGTAAAGTGATAGAAGCAAGGCAAATTCAGTCTGTTCACTCAGCACAGGCGGCTGAGCTTTTTGCTCTGATTAGAGCTTGTACGTTAGCTAAAGGTCAAAAGGTTACCATCTACACAGACAGTCAGTATGCCTTTTCCACTATCTTCTTTTTTGCTAAACAATGGGACAAAAGAGGAATGATTACTGCTACGGGCAAAACAATAACACATGCCAGTTTACTGAAGCAGCTTCTCCAAGCTATACTACTACCACAAAACATAGCCTTGTGTAAATGTGCAGCACACAAAGAAGGGAAGGACGCAGTTTCCTGCGGTAACAGACTTGCAGATGAAACCGCTAAACAGGCAGCATCAGGGGTGTTTGGTATGTATGATACATATTAGGGGTGTAAATCACATCCATCATGGCGATTCGATTCAGTATCGATTTCCTGACCCAACGATTCGATTATTTTCGATACTTAAGAATACACCACGATTCGATTCGATTCGATTAATCGATTAATCGGTTAATTTTTTTTTTATTATTATTTATTTTTATTTTTTTTTACACCTTACAGGCTAAACAAAGTTTCAAGTTTGAAATAAATCAATGAAAGCTGTAATATCATTATGCATTTTCTTTAGAAACAACAGCAAATAACAGAAGTAGAAAAGTTGCATCAAAAAATACTGCAAAAATACTGCACAATATCAGTGTAATGAGTTCAATGCAATACCTCGGCTCCAGAGAAACTGTCGAACATATTTTTTTAGAATGTAATAAATATATTCAGGAAAGAGAGATGTTGTGTAGAGAGTTAGACAGGAATAAAAATAAACTACATATAAGGGAATTTTTTCAAAGGTCATCTGGGGATGTAGTTTTTGGGGGTATTTTTAATTTTCTAAGAAGAACGGGTATTTTAGGGAGAATATAATAGTTTGTCTGGTCCATACTCCATTCTGGAAGGTGGCGGTAATGCACCTATAAGTTGTTTGCCAACCGCCATTAAAAAAAAGAAGAAGAAGGCTCCAGAGTGTTGACGTCACCGCCCCTTGAGAGACGCTCCGCTAAACCGCCATTAAACAAGAAGAAAGAAAGACGCTCCGCTGCACCTCTCCCAGATTGTAGCTGACCGCAAACAGTGCACCAGACAGGAGGCCGGCTAGTTTTGTTTTTATGACCGAAATTGCGGAAAACAACTCGTGAAGTCTGACCCGCTAGAAGAGCGAGGTGCGCGAGAACGCTGGGAGCCTTTTTCCAGCTGAATCTCCGCTCTTTTTGCCCCATTGTCCCTCCGTCGTCGGACTAAACTCGCCCCCACTTCCTCATCGCCTCGCCGGTACCTAGACCCACAGCGTGTAGCCCAGACCACGCTTCAATACTGAGCATAATTTAAAAATGTCTGTGTGAAGCTTGCTGCAACAAACTGCTGTAAGAGTATAACCAGGAAGCGCGGTAGGAGGGGAAAATAGGTTTAGCGCCACCGCAGCACGGGAGGAAGAATTACGCCCAGGAGCAAATGGATAAAAATAGACCGGAGGGAAAAAAAAAAACAATCAATTATCTTGCGGACGTGTCGATGCATCGGATCGTCGGCTTTTGGATCGATGCATCGATACAAAACGATTATTATTTACACCCCTAATACATATGTTTCAGACTTAAGAAATGCACGGAAGAAACAGGAAGGCCTTGGCCAGAATGTTTAGACTTAGTTAAACTGAATATGAGAATCACACCTACAGGAACAGGGTTGACTCCTTTTGAAATCATTCATGGAAGACCTTATAGAATCCCACTATTCCAAGCAGACCTAGACAAAGCAGAAGAAGAAACTTTAGCCGACTATATGAGAAAAGTATTGCAGGAAAAAGAAGTGTCAAAAGCAAGTTTACTGCTGAATGGTTCTGTCTCCCAACAGGAACCACTCAGCATTAAGCCAGGAGACTGGGTGTTCATCAAAGTTGTTAAACGGGAAAAACTGGTCCAGTCCACGTTGGCAGGGTCCCTACCAAGTTCTTCTTACAACCCCTACGGCAGTGAAAATCGCTGAAAGAGACTCTTGGATACACCTCAGCCACTGTAAGTTGCAGCGAGTGCTGGATTCCTAGTTGGAATGGTGGGGAAGACCAACTTCAAAGGGGTTTGGTTAATTAGGGCCACTCGTCTCAATGTTGGTGAAGCAATCAACGATCCCCATTCTGTAGTGTCCTAGGATAAATCCGGTGTCACTGTAACTGAGCAGAAAATGGGGTACTCATGGAGATGGGGCCTCCTCTGTGCTATGCTTCAATACCAGTTGCTACGTGATGCTGAACCTCTGGAGCAAGAAACAGCTTTTAATAAAAAAAAGAAAAGAAAAGGGGTAACGGAGTGACAGACCCACCGAAAATGCAAAAAGCAAGTGGTGGAAATCCTGAAGTAAGATGTGTTACCTCTTATGAATAAAATGTAAAACAAGAGGGAGATGTTGGAGTTATTATGATTTCTGTTGTTTTTATCATTTCATTCATTTATATGTTTTATATTGCTCTCAATCATTTGTTTTTCTATATGTTACTCTCATCACTGGAAATTAAAAGTTCTCTTTCTGTTGCTCAATAAAAGTATGTTTTAAGATCATTTGAAGCGAGAATATTATACTTTAAAGCGTCACTATATGGTCCATTTAACGATATAATGCGTAATTAAAAAAACAATTTTCGAAGTTCAGAGGACAGCGGCAACCAGTGGAGCTCCGAGGCTAACGGCAGCCAGGGCTAACGGCAGCCAAGGCTAATGGCAGCCAGGGCTAACGGCAGCCAATGCTAACGGCAGCCAGGGCTAACGGCAGCAAGGGCTAAGGGCAGCCAGGGCTAATGGAAGCCAAGGCTAATGGCAGCCAAGGCTAACGGCAGCCAAGGCTAACGGCAGCAAGGGCTAACGGCAGCCAGGGCTAATGGCAGCCAAGGCTAACGGCAGCCGGGGCTAACGGCAGCCAAGGCTAACGGCAGCAAGGGCTAACGGGCTAACGGCAGCCAGGGCTAACGGCAGCCAAGGCTAACGGCAGCCAGGGCTAACGGCAGCCAGGGCTAACGGCAGCCAAGGCTAACGGCAGCCAAGGCTAACGGCAGCCAGGGCTAACGGCAGCCAAGGCTAACGGCAGCAAGGGCTAACGGCAGCCAAGGCTAAGGGCAGCCAGGGCTAACGGCAGCCAAGGCTAACGGCAGCCAGGGCTAACGGCAGCCAGGGCTAACGGCAGCCGTTACGGCAGCCAAGGCTAACGGCAGCCAGGGCTAACGGCAGCCAGGGCTAACGGCAGCCTATCTGCAGCGGCCCTCTCTCGGAATAGTCGTGTGTGAAGGACCGCTGGCTCTGATGGTGATTTTTGACTCAGCTTTGGAATCAGGTTTGGAAAGATTAGACTTTGGGTTTTTGTTGAAACGTGAGCAGGAAGAGGTTCTACGCTCATTCATTTTTAAGAAGGACGTATTCACCGTTTTACTGACAGGCTGTTTGTTTACACTCCCCCACCAGCTGGCTGTCGCGCTTCCTACGTCACAGTCAGTTGCTCTCATTGGTCAGAGCGTTGGCCAGCAGCAGATAAATCAATTACATTTGGTGTAATTTTATTCAGGCAGAGCAGCCCCAAAGCAGGGTTTTGAGCGCCTTACTAGCAGGACCCAAATATGGCTCCTTCATTAACTGACTGTTAATTAACAAACATGTCTTCAGTGCGGTTATTTTTTCTTGGATTGTTAAGAAAGCCAAGAGGAGGAAAAAGGTTGTAGGTTTTTTAACACAGCAAACCTAATAGCTCACCTGAAATGTCACCTGTGGCTGTTTTTAAGTGCTTAAATAAAATTGGATTGGATGTTTTTTTAACTCTGTGTTGGTTCTTCTGCAGCGGATCTCCTACCGTTTCCATGGCAGCCACCGGACACTTCACCATCATCTGAACCGTGAGAATGCATCTTTGCATAAATGTTAACTCACTTATGAGATAAATAGGAGACATTATTATCAAGTTAACCGGTAGCCACACTGCCCGCTCTGGTTGAACACAGAGAACAAGGAGGCTCCACCTTTATTGCTTTTATAAACACGTAGCCTTCCGCTTTACAAAGTAGTGCCAAACAAAAATACAACAGTGGCAGGCATCGTACTCGACACTCTGTCACTTATTCTATTATCTTTATAAACTTTCTAAGGTCCACATAGTGTGAGCACTGTTGCTGTAATCTGTTGCTGCTGTAACTCCACTATTTCCCCACAGTGGGCCAACAAAGGGAGTTTCTATTCTATGTAGTGTATATCTGCTGTTTATTTAGTAATGACTTCCAAAGCTCTGATGCCTTCATGAAGTTCTCCCTCCAGCCCTGATGTCAACAGTCTGTTGATTTAAACTAAACTCCGCTGCAGTGCTGAGGCATCCTTCTACTGTTCTGCTTAAAGCAGCAAGTTAGGGCAGCAGGATGACCTCCCCAAGATGGCGCCCGTAATGTCTGCGCAGAGACAGTCAATGCGGGGTCTACTCTAATATTATCTCTATGGTAGAGACGGCTTTCTGTGAATGCAGTGAACTCAGAGCGAAGAAGAGGTTTAATCGGAGAAAATGACTAACTTGACCGCAGTCATTAAAACCCAATGCTGGAAGTGAGCGAGCTGACCGCAGTAAGATGGCCGCTGACCGTAGGTTAGCTTTAGCTTAGCATGTTGATCTCCTCTAAGCAGTTTTCCAATCAGATGAGGCTAAAATCCACAGTGTGCATCATCAGGGAATCGTTTCTATCAGGTGTTTCCTACCTATCCGGTGTAAGATGATCTGGGGGATCCTGGTGAAATCCAGCAGTAGATGTTGATCGTCCATCTTTTCCTCCGAATTGACCAAACTCCCTTTAAACTCCGTGAATGTTTCTTCAGCAGGAGTTAACTGCTCGGTGATAAACTCTCCTTGAAGCTGGACTGAAGACATTCTCACTGCAAACACTCCCAGATTATCAGCCTCTCTACAATGACTCCACACACAAGCTAAGCTAATGCTGCTAATGCTACCCGATCATTACCAGCAGCTCATTGCGCATGCGCACCTACATCTACATCCGGGTCACTCTCGATGTTAAAATAAGGCTCTGTTCGAAAACCTGGGCTGCATCCTCCAAGGATAGAAACCTTAGTCAGTTAAATAACCTGCTGCTGTCATTCTGCACATCTCTGATGTTGCTGCTATTTTCAAATATCCATTACTGTAAAAATGTCCATAGCTGCATATTGGTTATTTATTCTCCAGTTTTATATTGTTAAAACACTTTACAGTATTTTATTGTTTATATTTTAATTCTTCCCTATTATCTTATTCTTATACATTTTTCTAAGGTCCACATTTGTGTGACCATTTTCAATAATTCCAGCCAAACCCATTTACACAGTAACAGATAAACACTTTTTGATAAACCAAACATTACCGCCACATATCTGACTCTGTAACCATTAAAACAACTATTTTCATTCATTTCAGACGGAACTATTCACAGACTGGATTATATTAAACTGAATTTCCAATATTCACCACTATTCAGCGGCAAGTAACCTTTCCTCTGATCACAGAGCAAACCCCGGCTTGCTTGGTCTCGCAATGAATCCTGGGTAAACCAAGGATAGCGAGGATACATCGGACCCGTCCTGCAAATCGGGCAAAAAGAAGGAAGCATTTTAAGGCCGCATAACGAGGACTCTTGGAATCCCACCAGACCTCGGCGCGGCGCTATGACGTAATCGGCCTTCAAATCTGGTCTTCTAAGGACGTGTCCCAGGATTTCGAACAGAGATATAGACCCAAGTTACATCTCCCACCACCTAAAAAACAAACAATACATAAGCGGACTAAACTATAATGTGGTAATAATGTGTACCGGTTTTAACTATAAAGGTTAATAATGTATTTCCTGAAAAAATAAATGCATTAAAATCCTTTCAGTTTTATCACTCCTCTCTGCCTCTGATATGTATTTTTTCACTGGATTGCTGATTGGCCGTTTTTATTTTATTTTATTTCACTTACATTTCAATGCTGTCCCTGTCAGCTTCCTTAATTTACCAGTTCATTTCTCTCAATTACATATTTAGTGCAAATAATATAACGTGCTCCACTGATTCTTCTGTCAGGGATTAATTAAGTGTCCGTCTGTCATGGAGTTTTAGATGTAAAGAGAAAAAATGTTCTGATTGTATTGGTGTCAGAATGGATGTCCATCTGTCAAAATGATTTCTGTTAATAAACTCTTATATTTTGAACAGAAGTTGTGGTGAAATTATTCCATGTATGTGCAGAATTAACTGTTTGACCATGATTAGAGCTTAAATCACTCTTTCATTTATTGTTCTAACACACAGCTAGTTATACATCATAAACGATATATAACAGCTGAAATAATATCTAATTAAATAAGATATTTACCACCTGTTGTCGGAAAATGTAGATTTCTCTTCCATTATATATAAAATTATCCTATTTACTCACTATAAATGTTTTCACTCAGTCTGTTTCACCTTGAAGGCCGCACCATTCTCTGCAGGATGGTGTTTGTAGACCAGACAGAGCTTCTTCCATAACAAACCAGATTCTTTCTCAAGGTTTATTCATAACATGTTACTGTTTAACCAAAGTGTCTGTAATTTGTTTTGACTCTGGCTGCTTTTCCATTGTTGTAGGAAGGAAGGAACGCCGCTCTAGCAGAGCAGAACAGGGCAATAATTAATTAAACGCTTTAATTAATTAAGGGCGTTAAGTAATTAAAGTTGAATCCTTCAGTTTTTGAAGGATTCAACTTGGTGTAAGTGCCAGAATTTTGCCCAGTTTGTTGATTTCACAATTCAATTTGCTTGATAAAAAAATGCAATAATAAATTAATTAACAATTTTTTGAAAGCCAGAAAAGTTCCTGATTATGATAGATTTACGTGGAACAGAGATTTTCCTGTTAACTCAGATACAGTCGATAAAGCTTTCTCAGAATGTGTTAAATGGCCTATTCTACCTAAAGTCAAAGAAACACATTTTAAAGTTATAAACAAAATGTATGAATTTTTAAGAAAAATATTTGGTTTTGAGGTGGACCAATGTTCCTTTTGTAATAATAATAGTGAAACCATTGAACATACGTTTTACCTCTGTCCTACACACCGCTTCTGGAAAGAGTTGAAAGATTGGATTTCTTTGAAAATGAATGATGTTCCCCCTTTTGCTCTAAATGATGTCATTTTTTATATGGACCATCTTCCCCAGCCTGTTTCTGATACTATTAATAACCTCCTGCTGTTGGGTAAATATCAGATCCACTGCGCTAAATGGAGAAATTCTAAACCTTCCTTTCACTGGTTTATTAATGACTTTAAAATTCATTTTTCTTCTCTTAAGAAGATAAAAAATGACAAACATGCCAAAAAAATTGAGACTTGATTTCTCCAAACATCTGCTATTTTAAGTGCATTCACATTTTTGTTTTTATTATCTCGATGGCTTTGTCTATGTTTGTTTTACATTTTTTCTGAGATAAATCCCCTGTTAGTTGTTTTACTTTTTTGTTTTTTCTTTTATTGTAATTGATCTTTATCTGTTCATGTACACCTTTGCTATCCTCTCTGAGAGTTGACATAATAATAAAAAATTAAAAAGTGCCAGAATTGATATAAGATTAGTTTTGTTAAAAAAGGGTATTACCACTAGTTGCCCCTAGGTGGCAATAGTGATTTAGATGTAGTTAAATTCTGGGTTCAACGCTCTTTCACGTCAGGCACGTTCAGAAAACAGGCCTTGAGGTTTTAATGTGACGGAGATTTACTCAATAGGGGGTTTTCAGTGATGTCACTGGCCAGCTTTCGGTCCGCCATCTTGGGTGGCATATTATCGTATATCATATATATCATGTTGCGAATGGATAAGTACGCCAGCACGCTAGAGCCACCAGATCATGGAACATATCTGAGGAAATGTTCCGTGATCGACCATATGGACCCCTATGCCCTCCACGGTGCCTTGTTTAGCACTAATCCAGATGATTGGCCAAATGTTGAGCCTTTTCCCGCTGGTTGAAATCAAGTTAAGGTGAAATTAATCAAATTAAAACACGGCTGAGAGAGGGAGTCCAGTACACGGTAGTCATAGGCAGTAGTCTGAGTAGCGGCGGCGGAGGCAGTCAACATTGCGGCCACGGAAAGTAATACGTCATGACGCCCAAGCCCTATTATTAATATATTCTTACATGTTTTAAATGCTCGACAGTTAATTACCTGTGACAAAGTGAGGACTGCAGACTCTGGCGTGTTCCAGCTTAACACCGTCCAAATCGGACCTGGATATCCGTGTCAGCCATAGGTGACGGCGTTGTTCAGATAGCTGTTTTGTTTTTTCACATTGATTCACGATTACGGCTTGTATGCGATAGAAAGAGCGTTGATCTCCACCTCCACGGGCCGTGCAACCAACAATTACACACGATTTCACAATTTTTCACTGTCAATACTGCCTAAGGCTGCCACCCAATATGGCGGACGCGCTGAGTAGTCACGTGAGCGTGACGTCACCTGAAAACCCCCTATTGTAGGTATCAACAAATGGGAATTTTTGAAGTTTAAAATAAGAGAATTTAGCATTGATGTCAACAAAAACCTTAATTCTAAACAAAAGAAATGTGAAATAGATATTTTGAATGAAATCTATTAATGTTGCATCAAACCTAATTTTGGTCCTGAAGAACAACTCATTTTATGGAATTGCAAACTAAGTTAGATCAGCTTTATTTGAATAAAGCACAAGGTGCCTTTTTTAGGTCTTCTGTAAAATGGATTGAAGCAGGAGAAAAGAATTTGTCATATTTCTTTAAATTAGAACGTAACAGACTAATAATTGTATGTCAACTATAAATGAATGAAAAGAAAAGAATGTAAATATCCTAAATTATTAGAGAAGGAAGTTGTTTTTTACTTATTGTAAACTTCATTCGGCTAATTACTCTAATATAGATCGTGATCATATTCAATAATCTATCCTCTTTGATTTATCCTTTAAAACCATCTGTGATGCCAAACTAAAAATTGAAAAGTTGGATACTGCTGTAAAGAAAATTATCTTAAATGAATCCCCTCGTTTGGATGGCCTTACTGTTAATTTTTATCAATTCTTGTCAACCAAAATAAGGAAGTTTTTATTTAATGCCAACTATGAAGCAAGGAGTGCTTGTCCTCATCCCTAAACTTGACATGGTGCTTACCAGACTCTTAGGCAAACGACAACTGCGGACACAGGTGCAGATTTAATGGTTTATTTCCTGGTTTAATGGGAGAAGAGCTCAGTCAAGTTTTCCAGAGGATGGTCTTGTGTTGGATTGAGGGTGGACAGGCAGGCTGATTGGTCCTGTAAGGGGTCCAGTTCCAGAGCAGAGAGAAGAAGGGAACGGACCAGATCCTGGTGAGCGTCCGATCTGGTTCTGTGGAGGACGAGAGCAAGGAGAGGTTAGAGGAGACTCTGGGAGCCTAGTTCACTAACAGAGCTTGACCTGTTTTACCACTAAGAGAGCAGAACCAACTGGCAGCTTGCTCCAGGAAACTGCTCCAATATAAAAGCCCCCACTGATTGTCATCAAGGAGTAACAGCTGGAACCCATGAAGCCTGCCACCCTGTAAGTAAACAAAAACACAAAGACCTAACAGTACCCCCCGTGTTCAGAGGCCGCTGAACACTCAAAGTCATTGATGAGGCAGAGATCCAAAATGAAGGAGGGCGGAACCCAGCACCACTCCTCAGGACCATATCCCTCCCAGTCCACCAAGGACTGCCTACCCCGCCAACGAGGCCGCACATCCATAATGCGCCTAACTGTGTAGGCTGGGTGGTCATTGATGATACGGGCGGGGGAGGCAGCTTGGGAAGAGGAAACAGGGCACTAGGGAGGTAGGGCTTGATCAGGGAAACATGAAACGCAGGATGCACTCGGAGGGGGGAAGGCAACTTGAGGTGAACAGCTGATGGACTAAGAACTGACTGAATCTAAATCTATAATTGTCATGATGGGTTTTAGGTTCCTAACCCACATGCAGAACACACACGGAGTCAGGAGGAAAGTTAGACTGTTTATTGAAAAAACATGAGGTTATGACAGGTGTTGGAAACAGGTTTGGGTACTCTGTCCAGAGTTGCAGGCTGAGCGTCTGAGGGAGGGTACCGGTTGGATCCAGAGACTGAGGATTCAGCAGAGGGCTTGCAGCGGCAGGCCTTAGCTTCAGGCTAGCGAGTTTCAGACCTTGAGTAATTCTCCACGGTCTCTCCAGAGAATTATCAGGGAGATTCAGACTGAGGGTCTTCAGGTTTTGGCTTCTCAGAGCAGGCAGGCTGGTTTCCAAACATTAGCTCCTCCAGAGCTCCAGGTTTCTGTCAGGATCATCCTAGAAGAACAGAGAGGACAAACTGATCAGGATCAGGGTCAAGGTTTTCAGGGAGTCAGAGAGTCAAGTAGACTGGTTGGCTCAGGTTGGCTACCGTGACTAATTCAACACTCTGGCACTGAAGGGAAGCTCAGCCGCTGCTTATAAAGCTGGTCTCCCGATGACTGATGGATATCAGGTGTGGTCCTCAGCTCAGCTCCAGGAGACCAAGGGGCGCCCTCTGCTGGAAGAAGGTGGACAGACCTCCAGATCCCAACAATAATAATACCAATTAATTGCTCTCTACAGAATCCCTCAGGTCTACAATTGCAACCAGGAAATATCAAATATTTGGGAATTACTGTGTCCTCTAAACTAGCTGAGTTACCAAAACTCAACCACATCCCTCTTTTAAAAAGATAGAAGAGGACCTAGAAAGATGGAAATCGCTTCCGATCTCCCTTATAGGTAGGGTAGCCTCAATTAAAATGATGGTCTAACCCAGAATTAACTACCAATTTTCAATGATCCCAAATAAACCATCATCTGACTGGTTTAAATCTCTAGATTCTTCCATCTCTAAATTTCTTTGGAAGGACAAACCCCCTCGTATCAGCTTAAAGACATTACATCAAAGTAAAGACAGAGGGGGGCTAGATGTACCTAACTTCCAAAACTACTTAGCAAATATTCCATAAAAGTAAAAAAAAAAAAAAAAAAAAATCCACTGGACTTGGTTTCCAAGAGTTGAAGACGTTTCGCTATCTCTCCAGGAAGCTTTCTCAATCCAAATGTCTGGATGTCTGGATCCGCCTCGACACACGCTTCGGGGAAACGCCCCCTCCATTACTCGACACGTGCCTCGAAAGCCTCGACTCATCTCATAACATCACTAGTTTTCAGGATTTTGTGGATTTATGTTTTTGGATTTTTGCTTTTGTTATACTTTCGGTTAATTAAACATTCAATTAACCACCTCAAATTTCATGTCTACATTTGGGACCTGTCAAACCTCCACCCCCACTGTGACAGTAATAGGTTCCATATTACCAGAGGAAATCATCAGGGCTGTGGAAGTTCACCATTATTATTCATAATAGTTGTAGAAATGCTGTCGATATTAATTGAAACAGTTCTATATCTGGAATTTAGTTATTGGATAAGAACATAATAATTAGTCAACTGGCCGACGATACAACTATTATTTTGAAAAATGAAGAACTAATTGCTTTAGCTCTCCAAAGTATAAACTTATTTTCTAAGGCTTCTGGTCTTCAATTAAATCTAAACAAATGTGAACTTTTTTCCTTGAAAAACCATCCATCACAATCATTATTTAACATTAATATTAAATAAGAGGTGAAATAGTAGGGAAGCGTTATTACAAGAGACAGGACATATTCCAATAAAATTACATTAACGTTTGGAATAACATTGAAAAATAAAATAATAAAATGATGATCATCACATAAGGACAGATGATATTATTAAAATTTATGAAGATGGTGACGGTAATTATTACGAATGCTGTATTGAAACTTAAATGGTGGAAATCTATAGTAAATAATATTTCAGTTTGGTTATGTAACAGTCGTGGAATGAAGAGTCGAAGAGATCAGACTTGCTTTGGTTTATTTCTGTTTAGAACAAGAACATATTCAGCACAGCAACTCTGGGCTCCAGTTTCCCACATGCACCTCTCCTCAGCGCAGCTTGGCGCGAACTCAAAATGCATTAAAACAAACCAAAATTCTCACAGAGGTTAAATAATAATAAAATGAATTAATTATAATAATAATAATAAAAATAATATTTCTCATTTATAATAATTAAATGATAATTATGTAAAATCTGCATACAAAACAAAATAAAACCCAAACAAAAATAATCTGCCCAATCATTACAATTCTCCGATATAATATAAAAAATATACTAAATAAATAAATTTGACATCCAAATAACATTTTGAATTACTCACATACCTGTTTAGAACAAGAACATATTCAGCACAGCAACTCTGGGCTCCAGTTTCCCACATGCACCTTAACAAACCAAAATAACAGAAATAACCATGTTGCCACAGTAACCTCAACAAAAGTTACTGCTGTGGGAATGTAACTGCCAGTACTGTGCTGCACAAAACAGCTAATCAACAATATATTTACGAATTATGAGCTAGGAAGAAATACTTTTCAGGATATTAGAACAATTTAATATACAAACAGAAGACCATTCTATACACTTACCTCTCCTCAGCGCAGCTTAGCGCGAACTGAGGAGGGCAGCGGGGATACAGAGGATATGACACGGACACCGGAAGCGAAAAAAATAAAAGCTTCTCCTCCAAAATAAAATATCATACAGAACCCTAGAAAAACAAAGAAAAATGAGTTTGAAACATAAATAATTTTAAATAAAAGCAGTATAAAACAGAAATAACGACAAACATGTATATTAATCAAAAAAAGGTGTTTTGAGAAGGTTCATCAAATAAAATAATCTAATTAACTCAGTTACATACTCCCCCCTGAACTTCTCAAAACAGCTCCGGTCAGATCAGAAGCAGCATACAAGATAATACCAGCTAAACTCAGCTATATTTCTCGGATAATCACTATGCAACCAAAGGGTTTCTATATTGCAATAGAAAGCGACATTAAGGAGTTGGCCAGACTTTTAACGTCCACTTGCATAAGAATGTGCCTTCTACACACTCTCTACTCAATTATCAAAGAACTCTTATCTTGACACACATAATGAAAGTAATAAAATAAACTTCCATGTCCATAGTGAAGGGTAATATCCTAAGTGAACAATAAGGTGTTACTGAAACAGAGTCTTGGCTAACCCACCAACCACAAAACCTCCTTGTTTGGTTTTCTGTGTCATATTCTGAATTAACCTATTCACTGGTTTCACTACCCTGCCCACTCTGGTCCTAATTTGGTCCATAGGGGTGGTCACTGCCAGAGGAACATCGAATAAAGCCTCTGCTGCTTCCCCAAGACAACCTTCCGATACACTTCTAACACTCAGAGTTTTTCCATTGTAGTCACTTGTGTGCAGCTCAGAAACAGGGGGCTCAGAATCGGCAAGGGGAACTGAAGGTGCATCAAGGGCTGTGTGCCTTCCTTCTGAGAAGTTCTCCGAAGGGGTGGCCCCTGCAACCCAGCTAGCAGTGCGCTCGGATTTGTGACTTTCTAATTCCTCCAAAAACAGGTTTCTCTCAGCCTCCTGAGACTCCTGACCAACACAGGAGAAAGAAGGCTCTGTCTCATGATCCACGTTTACTGGCAGGAAACTGGCTTGTAAAAGCAAATTTCTGTGAACAACTTTTTCATGTCCATTGTCAGGATTTTTAATGCGATAAGTGTGACATCTTGAATCTTTCGAGATCACAGTGTACAGGGTCGACTCCCACCTATCAGCAAGTTTCCTCCGCCCACGTTCACCCCTGTTGGCTAGGAGGACCTGATCACCCTCTTCGATGTCAGCACCCTTCACACCTTTATTGTAGAGCTCAGCCTGCCGCTGTTGTTTTGCACTAGCATTAATTTGAGCAACCTGAAGGGCTTCCTTGAGGTCATCTCTCATCCTTTTAACATAACTGTCATAGTCTGTAATGTCATTGTCTCTTTCCACACTGTGGAACATGACATCTACTGGTAATCTAGGCACCCGACCATACATAAGGAAAAATGGGGCATAGCCGGTCGACTCATGAGCAGTACAGTTGTAAGCGAATGTCAGTGTTTGCAGCATCTGAGGCCACTTTTGCTTTTCTCTGGGAGGCAATGCTCTAATCATGTTTCCTAGAGTCCGATTAAACCTCTCAGTATGACCGTTCCCCATAGGGTGGTAGGGTGTTGTTCTAGATTTCTTCACCCCTGCTATCTGAAGAAGCTCATGGATAAGCTGGCTTTCGAAATTCGCCCCTTGGTCTGAATGTATTCTCTGTGGGAAGCCATATACACAAAAGTACTTATCCCACAACTGACGTGCAACTTGTTTAGCAGACTGGTCTGAACACTTGAAGGCATGAGCCATCTTAGTGAAGTGGTCTGTCACCACTAACACGTCCACACTCTTCCCATTGGAGTCTTCTGCAGACCAGAAGTCCAGACAAACGAGCTCCAATGGGCCTGTGGTCTTGATGCTTTCGAGCTGTGCTCTTCCTTCAGGCTCCAATGTCTTACTAACAACACAACGCTTACAACATCTTACATAGTCTCTGACGTCTCGTTCCATTTCGATCCAGAAGAACCTTTGTCTTGAGAGGCATAAAGTTCTACTCTGACCCTGGTGGCCAGCATTATCATGCACACCACTGAGGACTTGGCTGATCAAACAGGAGGGCGTCATGTACTGATGTCGCTTCTTCCCTGTCAAGTGGTCTTTGCAAACTCTGTACAGGATGTCATCATACATCTTCAATTTATCCCACTGTTTTAGGATTTTGAGCACTTTCAGAGGTAACCCAGCTCTCTCTCGTCTTGATGGCCGTCTCCCTCGAATGACAAATGGGATGACATGAGACAGGACAGGGTCATTCCTCTGACTATCATGAAGCTCTTGAAGTGAAAAAACAGGTAGGGGGTTTTCACCTGGTTGGGCCAACTTCTCCAGATCCTGGGCCAGCCATGAAACCACTCTCTGCTTGGAACCTTCATCCCACTCCATATGACCAACCAACACTGCAGATACTTCACAATCAGATAGGGACTGATTTTTCAGCTCACTCAATGGGACTGTATGAAGAATGTTCTGGTGGTTGACCCCAATCCTGAAGGTATCCTGAATTAAAGTTTCTTGAACTTCTTGGGACTCCCCCATGAGGTCCCCATATGGCTCATTCAAAATCCGCTGACAGACACGACCCTGCACAAAAGGCTTTCTGCTGAGAGCATCAGCAACGATGTTCTTACTGCCAGGTATATACTTGATGCTGAAGTTGTATGGTGCTAACTTGGCAACCAATCGTTGCTCACATGCATCAAGTTTGGGTTTTGTGAGGATGTATGTCAGGGGATTATTGTCAGTCCAGACGGTGAAAGTATGCCCTTTTAGCCAGTGACTGAATTTATGACAAACAGCCCACTTCAACGCCAGAAACTCAAGGCGATGAGCAGGGTAGTTACTCTGGGCGCGTGTTAGAGCTTTACTGGCGAAGGCAATGGGTCGTGCTCTACTCTCACCTTCTTGGACCTGTGACAAAACCGCCCCCAACCCATCCTGTGAGGCATCTGTAGACAGAATGAAAGGGCGACTGAAATCAGGATGTGCGAGCACCACAGTCTCCAGCAGCGCATTCTTTAGTTCTTCAAATGCACAGTGATGTTCTCCTCTCCAGTCACTTGGATGTAATTTCTTAAATGCTGCTGCGCCCCGTCCATTGACTTTCCTTCCCTTGGGTGCGGCAGTCAAAGTGAACAATGGTTTTGCAATGCGGGAACAGTCTGGTATGAACTGCTGGTAGTACATCACCATCCCCAAAAATGACTTAATCTTTTTTTGTGAGGGTGTAACACCATCCTCCATCATCAAATCAGACTCAGTCATAGCAACAACAGCTTGTACTTTTTCAGGATCAGTTGACACACCTTTTTCACTCACAACATGGCCCAAAAACTTCACACTCTTTCTTAATAGATGGCATTTCTTGGGGGCTAGTTTCAAGCCATGGACCTGCAGCCTGTGGAAGACAATCTCGAGCCTCCTCAGAGCTTCTGCCTCATCGGGAGCATAAACAAGCAAATCGTCCAAATAACAAAGCAGGGTCAAAAAGTTCTGATCCCCAAAGATGTTCATCATGAGGCGCATGAAGTTGGCAGGACTATTACAGAGGCCCTGAGGCAGCCTGTTAAACTCATACAACCCCATGGGTGTGGTGAAGGCTGTTAGTTTTTTATCATCTTCAGCCATGGCTATGTTATAAAAACCAGAAGTGAGGTCCATGGCACAGAATATGGCACTGCCACCCAAAGCCGTCAAACAGTCTGACTGGTGTGGCAACGGGTGAGCGTCCTTAACTGTACGAGCATTTAGCCAACGATAGTCCACACAGATCCTAAGATCTCCATTCCTCTTCCAGACCAGCACTACAGGAGACGCCCACTCACTGTTAGATTTGCGAATGATTTCCCGTTCTTCCATCTCTGTGAGAACTTGTCGCAGCTTGTGGTACTGCCCTGGTGGAACACGTCGATATGGAAGCCTAAATGGTCGATTATCTGAGAGGCGGATGCAGTGGACAAAATCTTTGGCCAGCCCACAATCAAGTTTGCTTCTTGAAAAAATGCCTTCATATTTCTGGACCAACTGCAACAGTTTTGACTTCCAGTAATCACCCACCTCACAAGAGTCAATGTCCAGATCTTCTAACCCCAAGTTACTCAGAGTGTCACGGAAGCTGGTGCAGAGAGAATCTGAGCTGATTGTTTTGTCATCTTTCACTGTCTGATTGTTGGTACTGAATTTTTTATCTAGCACCTGCTCAGGGATCACATCCATATCTTCAAGGGCTATACAGGTGGACACCTCCGCTACTTTGGTATGGCGTTTTAATATGATGGCCTTATCAGAGGTGTTTAGAATGCGCACTGGGACCCACCTATCACCATTCATGGAGGACACTGATCTACAGACAATAATGTCTTTTTTATGCATCTGTGTTTTGGGTGATGGTTCAACTAGAATGGCACTGCCCTCGGAGAGAGGCGAGTTTTTAGGGAGTCTGCTCCAAATCAAATGTTCTTGCTTTGGGAGAAGAGTGACTGCCTGCACCAGTTCAGCTGTCCCAATAAAATCTGGGATCACATCACCTCTCCATCTTTCAGTGCCAGACAGCATACTAAGAAACTTTATGACTTCTGGTGTTTGGGCAGACTCTGGTTTACTCATAACTTGCCAAAAGTGAGGAGAATGTTTGAACTGGTTTAGGAGGTGTTTGATGACATTTGTGCCCAAAATCAGCTGATCTTTCTGCCCAGGCACCACTAAAGCTGGAACAATAAATGAACATCCATATACTTCCATTTTTAATTCATGGATGCATTTGGGCTTTACTTGAACTCCTCCACAGCCTACAAGAATAATGTCATTACGATCACAATCAGGCTGGGATGTAAGCCCTGCATTCTCAAGAAGTTGCTCAGCTTCTACGCTGATAGTGCAGGCCATGGAGCCAGTGTCTAAAAGAGCTTGCAATGACACTTTATCCCCAACCTGTGCATCAGTGTACAGGTGCTGGTCATAAAATTAGAATATCATGAAAAAGTAGATTGATTTCAGTAATTCCATTTAAAAAGTGAAACTTGTATATTATATTCATACATTACATACAAACTCATATATTTCAGATGTTTATTTTGTTTAATTTTGATGATTACAAATGACAACAAATGAAAATCTCAAATTCATCATATCAGAAAATTAGAATATTGTGAAAAGGTTCAAAATTGATGGCCCCTGGTGCCACACTCTAATCAGCTAATTAACTCAAACCACCTGCAAAAGCCTTTAAATGAGCTTTCAGTCTAGTTCTATAGGCTACACAATCATGGGGAAGACTGCTGACTTGACAGTTGTCCAAAAGACGACCATCGACACCTTGCACAAGGAGGGCAAGACACAAAAGGTCATCGCTAAAGAGGCTGGCTGTTCACAGAGCTCAGTGTCCAAGCACATTAATAGAGAGGCGAAGGGAAGGAAAAGATGTGGTCGAAAAAAGTGTACAAGCAAGAGAGATAACCGCACCCTGGAGAGGATTGTGAAACAAAACCCCTTCAAAAATGTGGGGGAGATTCACAAAGAGTGGACTGCAGCTGGAGTAAGTGCTTCAAGAACCACCACACACAGACGTATAAAAGACATGGGTTTCTGCTGTCGCATTCCTTGTGTCAAGCCACTCTTGAACCACAGACAGCGTCAGAAGCGTCTAAAGAGAAACAGGACTGGACTGCTGGTGAGTGGTCCAAAGTCATGTTCTCTGATGAAAGTAAATTTTGCATTTCCTTTGGAAATCAAGGTCCCAGAGTCTGGAGGAAAAGAAGAGAGGCATTTCATCCACGTTGCTTGAAGTCCAGTGTAAAGTTTCCACAGTCAGTGATGGTTTGGGGTGCCATGTCATCTGCTGGTGTTGGTCCATTGTGTTTTCTGAGGTCCAGGGTCAACGCAGCCACATACCAGGAAGTTTTAGAGCACTTCATGCTTCCTGCAGCTGACCAACTTTTTGGAGATGCAGATTTCATTTTCCAACAGGACTTGGCACCTGCACACAGTGCCAAAGCTACCAGTACCTGGTGGAAGGACCATGGTATCCCTGTTCTTAATTGGCCAGCAAACTCTCCTGACCTTAACCCCATAGAAAATCTATGGGGTATTGTGAAGAAGAAGATGCAATACACCAGACCCAACAATTCAGAAGAGCTAAAAGCCACTATTAGAGCAACCTGGGCTATCATAACACCTGAGCAGTGCCACAGACTGATCGACTCCATGCCACGCCGCATTGCTGCAGTAATACAGGCCAAAGGAGGCCCAACTAAATACTGAGTGCTGTACATGCTCATACTTTTCAGTTGGCCAACATTTCTATAAATCCTTTGTTTTTATTGGTCTTCAGTAATATTCTAATTTTCTGATATGATGAATTTGAGATTTTCATTTGTTGTCATTTGTAATCATCAAAATTAAACAAAATAAACATCTGAAATATATGAGTTTGTATGTAATGTATGAATATAATATACAAGTTTCACTTTTTGAATGGAATTACTGAAATCAATCTACTTTTTCATGATATTCTAATTTTATGACCAGCACCTGTAAAAGAGGCTGTCAGCCTTTTCTAGTCTGGATATGTTTTGAAACAACACATGGGTGTTGGCTGGAGCAGATTTCAAACTTTCTCTACACACAACCGAAATCAGGATGTGCGAGCACCACAGTCTCCAGCAGCGCATTCTTTAGTTCTTCAAATGCACAGTGATGTTCTCCTCTCCAGTCACTTGGATGTAATTTCTTAAATGCTGCTGCGCCCCGTCCATTGACTTTCATTCCCTTGGGTGCGGCAGTCAAAGTGAACAATGGTTTTGCAATGCGGGAACAGTCTGGTATGAACTGCTGGTAGTACATCACCATCCCCAAAAATGACTTAATCTTTTTTTGTGAGGGTGTAACACCATCCTCCATCATCAAATCAGACTCAGTCATAGCAACAACAGCTTGTACTTTTTCAGGATCAGTTGACACACCTTTTTCACTCACAACATGGCCCAAAAACTTCACACTCTTTCTTAATAGATGGCATTTCTTGGGGGCTAGTTTCAAGCCATGGACCTGCAGCCTGTGGAAGACAATCTCGAGCCTCCTCAGAGCTTCTGCCTCATCGGGAGCATAAACAAGCAAATCGTCCAAATAACAAAGCAGGGTCAAAAAGTTCTGATCCCCAAAGATGTTCATCATGAGGCGCATGAAGTTGGCAGGACTATTACAGAGGCCCTGAGGCAGCCTGTTAAACTCATACAACCCCATGGGTGTGGTGAAGGCTGTTAGTTTTTTATCATCTTCAGCCATGGCTATGTTATAAAAACCAGAAGTGAGGTCCATGGCACAGAATATGGCACTGCCACCCAAAGCCGTCAAACAGTCTGACTGGTGTGGCAACGGGTGAGCGTCCTTAACTGTACGAGCATTTAGCCAACGATAGTCCACACAGATCCTAAGATCTCCATTCCTCTTCCAGACCAGCACTACAGGAGACGCCCACTCACTGTTAGATTTGCGAATGATTTCCCGTTCTTCCATCTCTGTGAGAACTTGTCGCAGCTTGTGGTACTGCCCTGGTGGAACACGTCGATATGGAAGCCTAAATGGTCGATTATCTGAGAGGCGGATGCAGTGGACAAAATCTTTGGCCAGCCCACAATCAAGTTTGCTTCTTGAAAAAATGCCTTCATATTTCTGGACCAACTGCAACAGTTTTGACTTCCAGTAATCACCCACCTCACAAGAGTCAATGTCCAGATCTTCTAACCCCAAGTTACTCAGAGTGTCACGGAAGCTGGTGCAGAGAGAATCTGAGCTGATTGTTTTGTCATCTTTCACTGTCTGATTGTTGGTACTGAATTTTTTATCTAGCACCTGCTCAGGGATCACATCCATATCTTCAAGGGCTATACAGGTGGACACCTCCGCTACTTTGGTATGGCGTTTTAATATGATGGCCTTATCAGAGGTGTTTAGAATGCGCACTGGGACCCACCTATCACCATTCATGGAGGACACTGATCTACAGACAATAATGTCTTTTTTATGCATCTGTGTTTTGGGTGATGGTTCAACTAGAATGGCACTGCCCTCGGAGAGAGGCGAGTTTTTAGGGAGTCTGCTCCAAATCAAATGTTCTTGCTTTGGGAGAAGAGTGACTGCCTGCACCAGTTCAGCTGTCCCAATAAAATCTGGGATCACATCACCTCTCCATCTTTCAGTGCCAGACAGCATACTAAGAAACTTTATGACTTCTGGTGTTTGGGCAGACTCTGGTTTACTCATAACTTGCCAAAAGTGAGGAGAATGTTTGAACTGGTTTAGGAGGTGTTTGATGACATTTGTGCCCAAAATCAGCTGATCTTTCTGCCCAGGCACCACTAAAGCTGGAACAATAAATGAACATCCATATACTTCCATTTTTAATTCATGGATGCATTTGGGCTTTACTTGAACTCCTCCACAGCCTACAAGAATAATGTCATTACGATCACAATCAGGCTGGGATGTAAGCCCTGCATTCTCAAGAAGTTGCTCAGCTTCTACGCTGATAGTGCAGGCCATGGAGCCAGTGTCTAAAAGAGCTTGCAAAGACACCTTATCCCCAACCTGTGCATCAGTGTAAAAGAGGCTGTCAGCCTTTTCTAGTCTGGATATGTTTTGAAACAACACATGGGTGTTGGCTGGAGCAGATTTCAAACTTTCTGTACACACAACCTTTATGTCTTCTGTTGGGGTGAGGGACTCATCATACTCACTCACACAGTGCCCTCTCAAGTGTGAGTGGTTTAGTTTCCCTGGTCAATAGAGCCTCCAACTCGCTGAGTGTTAGGGAATTTTGGACAGCTTCTTCGCTGATGTCCAATCTCGAGACAGGCCAGGCATCTTCTCTCTCTCATGCAGTGTGTCCGTGTAGAGTGGTTACTGTTGCCACATACCTGACATGGAGTCGGTCGACTGGAAGGGAAGAACTGAGGCTGAGTATCGCCAACAGGCTGGGCAGTGCGTTCTAATACTCTTTCAAGCATAGTTAACATCCGTTCAAGAGCACCTGACTCTGCGGTGCGATCATTTGGGCTGGTAGAACTGATAGGAGTAATTTTGGCAGTGTTCATTTGCCTACATTCTACTTCAAGCTCTGAGTGGTCAGGTGCTGCTACTGCAGTGGCAATCTGGAGTGTTTTTGCTTTTGGGGCAGTTGCGTGTGGTCTCTTCACTTGCTGCTCTCGTTGATGCTCATCAATGGCCTCTTGCACCTCAGTGAATGTCCACTTAGTGGTGGGCTTACACTTGAAAACACAGGCGAGACTAGAATCAGGACAATTTCTGATGAACATCATTGCTATCTCTGTATCCATTTTATTCAGGCTGCTTCCTTGATCTTTCAAGTGTTTGTCAGCGTTTTCAGCAGCTGTGTTAAGTCTAACCCAGTAGTCTACTGGTGTCTCATTAGCCATCGGCTGAGTAGCATAAAAATCAGCCAGTGGTAAGCAAGATCCAGGAATGTCGCTAAAATAGCGCCTCAGAATGCTATAAACTGCCTCAGGGTTTACAGGTGTGGTGGAAGGAGCACTCTTTAATCCGATCTTAACAATGCTTTTTGCCTTGCCAAGCAGGTGGTTCAGGATTTCATCAGTTTTTTTCTCAGCTGGGAATCCCTTTTTGCGCAGGTAGACCTCCATTATTTCTATCCACTCATGAACAGAGATCCTATCATCACCATCACCACGATAGATAGGAGGCTCTTTAATGTCTGATTTCACCACCAGGCTCATTTTTGAGAGATCAAACACTGTGTTAGATGTTTCACTCCGTGCAGACTGTGATGGTGGAGGCTTCTCTGGAGTAACATGAGATCCGCTGTCTAACAGACGGCTGGTAATGGCCTCACCTATTTGGCTCCCTATCTCACCAATGAGGTCGCGTAACTGTCGTATGGTGTTTTCATTATTATTTACAGGGGTGGAAAACTGGGGCTCTAATGGAGGTATTTCAATAATCTCTTCTGTTTCTGATGACCCCTCATCAATCACGTGAGTACTACTCTGGGCTAACAGCCCTCTGCCACGCCCAACTACTGGTGTGAAAACATTAAAGGTACTATGACCTCTGCCTGCCATACTGCACACAGTAAAAAAGCAGTAATAAAAAAAATTAAACCAAAATAGTTTCACTATTCACATACACAAAAAATGGCTTTAATCTAACTAATATAGTGGTTTGATATATGTCTTAAGTCTCTGTGTTCAGAAAAGTGATCGCAACCTCAACAACAATGAGCAGGATCCACAGGCCGACCAACTTGATGACATCAGCGTCACTGGCACACAGCTGAACCCTCGGCGGTCGGCAGCGGCTAACCAATGGATCCGGGTCACGGCACCAGATGTAACAGTCGTGGAATGAAGAGTCGAAGAGATCAGACTTGCTTCGGTTTATTTCTGTTTAGAACAAGAACATATTCAGCACAGCAACTCTGGGCTCCAGTTTCCCACATGCACCTCTCCTCAGCGCAGCTTGGCGCGAACTCAAAATGCATTAAAACAAACCAAAATTCTCACAGAGGTTAAATAATAATAAAATGAATTAATTATAATAATAATAATAAAAATAATATTTCTCATTTATAATAATTAAATGATAATTATGTAAAATCTGCATACAAAACAAAATAAAACCCAAACAAAAATAATCTCCCCAATCATTACAATTCTCCGATATAATATAAAAAATATACTAAATAAATAAATTTGACATCCAAATAACATTTTGAATTACTCACATACCTGTTTAGAACAAGAACATATTCAGCACAGCAACTCTGGGCTCCAGTTTCCCACATGCACCTTAACAAACCAAAATAACAGAAATAACCATGTTGCCACAGTAACCTCAACAAAAGTTACTGCTGTGGGAATGTAACTGCCAGTACTGTGCTGCACAAAACAGCTAATCAACAATATATTTACGAATTATGAGCTAGGAAGAAATACTTTTCAGGATATTAGAACAATTTAATATACAAACAGAAGACCATTCTATACACTTACCTCTCCTCAGCGCAGCTTAGCGCGAACTGAGGAGGGCAGCGGGGATACAGAGGATATGACACGGACACCGGAAGCGAAAAAAATAAAAGCTTCTCCTCCAAAATAAAATATCATACAGAACCCAAGAAAAACAAAGAAAAATGAGTTTGAAACATAAATAATTTTAAATAAAAGCAGTATAAAACAGAAATAACCACAAACATGTATATTAATCAAAAAAAGGTGTTTTGAGAAGGTTCATCAAATAAAATAATCTAATTAACTCAGTTACAGTTATACATACGCAATTTAGTGTTAAGAAAATAAGGAGAATTCAATTCCTTTTATAATGTGATTTTGAGATAAATAAATTACCACTTAAATTATTTGATTTTAATAAACAGGTTCTTCTTAAATGGAAACTAATAATAGATACATTCTAGTAATAAAAAATCTATTTTTATGGACAAATGGTATAAAAAAGGAATCTGTTTCTCATTTCATAGACAACAGGGGTAACCTGTTACTTTTTCAGGAGTTTTGTGAAACGTATAAAACCCACTGTACTCAGAGTAAATTTAATCAGATTTTAACAGCATTCTCTTTACCTCTACAGGCTATTGTTAGACAAGATATCAAATTGTCTGATATTTCTCCAAAACTCAAACAATTCTTAATAATGTTAATTTTTTCTGCCCTCAATGTAACAATGAATTTTTAAGGTGTTATTTGACTGAAACTGTGGTTTCTGTGAGGTTGAAAATGAAAGTCTGCAACAGCTTTTCTTTTATTCTACTTTAGTCCTTTTACCTTGAGATGATTGTTATCTGGTATAGTTAAGAAAAATGGAGGTGATTAAGTTGGTGTTAATATTTTAATTTTGTTAATAAAATGTATTTCCACTGATGCCGTTTCTTCAAATATAAACCATTTATATCCCATTGGAACAATCTGACAAACATCTTTAGAATTTGTAAGAACCAAAAATGCTGGTAATTTTCTTTGTTTTGTGAGTAAATTTAATCTGCTGGTTTAAAGCACTGTTCTTGGTTCTATGTATAATACAGCTCTTTTATTGTTATTTTATTATCTAAATTATTGTCCCCTCTCCTTTTATCGTTGGTTTTATTCTATATGAAGATATAAACTTCCTGTGAATGCTGTTAATGCCGTTCTGTGCTGGCACCTAATGAACGTAAAGAGGTTAAATAAAGTTTAAAAAAACAACTACAAATTTACATGGAGGGTTACCCGGATGTAGATGTAGGTGCGCATGCGCAATGAGCTGCTGGTAGTGATCGGGTAGCATTAGCAGCATTAGCTTAGCTTGTGTGTGGAGTCATTGTAGAGAGGCTGATAATCTGGGAGTGTTTGCAGTGAGAATGTCTTCAGTCCAGCTTCAAGGAGAGTTTATCACCGAGCAGTTAACTCCTGCTGAAGAAACATTCACGGAGTTTAAAGGGAGTTTGGTCAATTCGGAGGAAAAGATGGACGATCAACATCTACTGCTGGATTTCACCAGGATCCCCCAGATCATCTTACACCGGATAGGTAGGAAACACCTGATAGAAACGATTCCCTGATGATGCACACTGGATTTTAGCCTCATCTGATTGGAAAACTGCTTAGAGGAGATCAACATGCTAAGCTAAATATAACTACCAGTCAGCGGCCATCTTACTGCGGTCAGCTCGCTCACTTCCAGCATTGGGTTTTAATGACTGCGGTTAAGTTAGTCATTTTCTCCGGTTAAACCTCTTCTTCGCTCCGAGTTCACTGCAATCACAGAAAGCCCTCTCTACCATAGAGATAATATTAGAGTAGACCCCGCATTGACTGTCTCTGCGCAGACATTACGGGCGCCATCTTGGGGAGGTCATCCTGCTGCCCTAACCTGCTGCTTTAAGCAGAACAGTAGAAGGATGCCTCAGCACTGCAGCGGAGTTTAGTTTAAATTAACAGACTGTTGACATCAGGGCTGGAGGGAGAACTTCATGAAGGCATCAGAGCTTTGGAAGACATTACTAAATAAACAGCAGATATACACTACATAGAATAGAAGCTCCCTTTGTTGGCCCACTGTGGGGAAATAGTGGAGTTACAGCAGCACTTAAAAACAACCACAGCTGATCAAAGGTATTTGATTCGCTGTATTATTACAGCGAATCAAATACCTGTATTGTAGCAGGGATGTCTCCTCATTTACAGACGTTATGATGTGATGATATGGCAGGCTGTGATGCTGTAGTTCTATAAAATGATTCTTTAACTGTTATTCTGCTGCTGACTCTGACAAAGCAAACCTGATGGTACCGTCTTATCTGTGCACTTTTTCACAGAGAATTAAATATTTGTACGGAGACAAACAACTCAGGTGACAGGAAATGAGATTTATGTGTTTTTGGTTTGTTTAATATCAGCGACATCTGGATAATCTTTTATTTTTTACATTACATGAAGAACTAATGAAATCATTTTCAGATTCCACAGAAATAGATTAATTCCCTGGGGAAAAAGGAATTACTTTAGGGTTAGGATTAGGATTCACTCGATGATAATGAGCCTACTGGCTCAGCCTGAAGTCTGATAGCCGCTAATAACGACCATTTATTGGTACGATAACATCTGAAGTGGCTGCAAATAGACAGTATTTACCGTGTAAAAGATGATGAGGTTCCATCTATTAGAACATTTTTATTCTCCATCCTCACCTGCTGCCAAACGATTTCACTTAAATAGGTACATTAATCCACTTCCAATTCAAGTAATAATCCCTTAATATTATTGCAGTAACTACCGCTATGGCAAGCCATTTTGAAATGTATTATTACTAGGCCTGTCGCGATAATCAATAAATTAATTAATCGCACGATAAATAAAAACTATCCACGTCATTTATTTTATCGGCTATATCGTCAGTGCCTGTGTTTTTCTCTTTCTATTGATGACGCTGGATGAAAAGGCTTAACTCCGGTAGTATCCACTGACCCCTCCCCTTCCTAAAATGAGGAGTGAGGAGGAGTGGAATATCACATCAGGTAGTCAGAGCGCATCATTTTGTACTTCTGCAGCTTTAGTGCTGTTCGAGGAGTTAGCGAGGTAAAAAAAAAACACATCCTATGTTGGGGGGGAAAGCTCGAAATGGAACTGGTTTCAAAGTTGAGCACAACAGCCGCAGTGTGGGAGTATTTCGGTGGCCCGCCTGCATCTTCCAGTTCGCGACAGTCCTCCATCACTGAAGCAATTAATCAACAGGCAGCATATAAAAAGGACGCCGCAAAGTGGCGCTCGCTCACAGACAGCGTAGTTCATGTAATTGCTAAAGAGATGCTGCCACTTAATATTGTTGAAAAGCCAGCATTTGGAAAAATGTTGCAGACATTTGATAGACAGAATGAACTCCTGAGGAAAACATGCATATCACAAATGTGATATGTTGTACATACGTTATTATTTCAACTGTAGTTTTATTTGTGTTTAGTTTTTATTCAAGTGTATTTTTAGTTAACAGAGACTGAGAAATCGCATGCATTATTACTTCATTTCAATTAAATCAGTGTTAAATGGTCTTCAAACAATATTATCGTTTATCGCAATAATTTTTGAGACAATTAATTGTTCAGCAAAATTTGTTATCGTGACAGACCTAATTATTACTCAATATTTATTCCTCATATCTGAAAATAATAAAACTTTCTTTGTCTAAATGAACATCTCAAACAAATTGTTATTCAACGCATCTAGAATAGACATTTTGGATGTCTAGAAATTAATCCATCATTTGTATTATTTTGACTATGAAGAAATGTAATTCAGATATCATAAATACATATTCAGCCAAAACAGCCAATTAAAATGTGTAAACCTTTCTAGATATACAACATAACTCTTTCTAGTATAATTTTGTTTTATGTTTTACTTCCTAAAATTCAGTTTCTGCTACAAATGTAATTTAGAAAATGTAGTATTACATTTCAGTCTAGGAGTGTCATTTGTTGAGGAAGAATCTTATTTTAGTCATCTACAAATGGAAAGACACAGAGGAGTGATTTTAATAAATGTTAAAACAGCCTGCCATAGCTTTTATCACCTATCACCCAGCCTAATCCCTAATAACCTCCGATTTTATTTTGTAGAACCCACACGCATTGTTGTTCCTCTCTACAGGACACCATCAGGAAATTGATAACTCAGAAAATGTTTTTTCCACACATCAGCTTTAACCATCTGACCGCTCCTTTATGCTGTGTGGTTTGTGGTTTTTTCCTTGGATGTTAGTGAGGTTAAATATTAAAGTGTGCCGGTTTTTCTTTCTGAATAGGGGTGATTAGTTAGAAGCTATTGTTCCATTCTTTATGCTGAGATGTAGGGAAAGGAAGGAGGTTTGAAAAGGAGTTTCCTCCCTAGTTTAGATAAGAGGGAAACATAGATAAACAGGTCCTTATTGTGTTTAAGATCCTCACGTCCTGTCTCTGGTGTGAACGGAAAACAGTTGTCTGAAATGTTTATCTGAACATATATCTATGTCCTTTGATGAAGTGTTTCTGTTGGGAAGACTCAATGTTCGTGTGACAGAATTCTCTATAAATGCAAAGGATGGGCAGCGACCTAGTCAGAATCACACTGAGAGCTGTATTCAGCTGTTTGTGTCGTTCTCCTCTGCAGAGTTAAATAAAACCTTTTCTTCCTTGCATATCAACTCTCAGTGCTCATTTTTACTCCACAGCTGTCTGTTGTTATAGACCAAGGTCTTGGCTGTTCAGCAATGTACCGGTGCAACTTTCTATTTTTTTCATAAAATATGCATTTTTCAAGTTATTACTTTGTTTTTGTCAACACCGTCAGACACAATAAAAAGCAGATTCTTTTTTTATTTATTTGGTCTAATATGTATTTAGAGTTTTAAAATCATTATCTGGCATTGTTGGTTAGGGCTGGGCGATAATTCAGTAACGATATATATCTATCGATAGACGTGTGGCGCAATAGAAAAAAAGAGGGTCGATAAAAGTTCGATAAAAAAGAAACGCAGTTTTCCTTCCTTCTCATTGTAGCCTAGCATGTAGGTTTATGCTAGTCACTGCTTCCTCCCAACCAATCACAATCGCGGACCCAGGCACGCCGTCACCAAGCGCCGCCCTCTCAAACCACAACACAGAGCACATGAAGATGTCGCAGCAAGGAGAGGCGGAGGAAATTGTTCCAAAGAAGGGTTTTTGTAGTTCGGCAGTCTGGCAGTATTTTGGTCATGGCAAGTCGGACCAAAAACAAACCACAGTCATCTGGAAAATGTGTCGGGAACCAGTGAAAACCAAGTCTGATAACACAACCAACTTTTTTTTTATCATCTCAGCCGCTCACAGCCGCAGGAGTACGAGCTGTGTAGGCCCCGACGCGGCTCTCCTCCGAGGAATCTTCGTGAAATATATATATATATTTTCAGTTCTGGGCAGTTTCCCACGTAGTTCTAACAATTGAGATAAAAATGCTGAGGGGCCAGAAACTTCAAAGTAATAACTCAGGTTAAAGCAGGAAACGGGGGCAGCGGCGGCGGTGGGGGGGCATTTATTTATTTGTTATATTTATTTTGGTCACTTTTCTGGTCACTTTAGTTTATTCTTTGTCAGTATTTAATAACATAACTCAGGTCTCTTAAGTTATTTTTCTTTGAAACAATTCTGTTATGGTTAAAAAAGTTGGTTTAATAAAGATTTAATTCGAAGTCTGTGTTTGTGTTTTTTATTAAAATTAAATCATTTAGCAATATTATAAAAAGTCCAGGCAGAGCTGCACATAAAATATGGTTTCAAATCTTTTCAATAATTATCGATATCGATCAATATGCATTTTTTTTTATCGATAAGCTTTTTTTCTATATCGCCCAGCCCTGTTGTTGGTACACATATATGCTGTTAACTGTTGAATTTTTATTTTTGTTAATTTTTATACTGTTTCACATTTATAGTCATGGCCAAAGTATTGAGAATGACATAAATATAATATTTTCACATGATCTGCTGCCCTCTGGTTTTCATGTGTGTTTGTCAGATGTTGTCATCACATACAGAAATACAATCACAATCATATTATGAGTAACAAAAGC
The DNA here is from genome assembly GCF_016077235.1 of Cyprinodon tularosa. Lineage (NCBI taxonomy): Eukaryota > Metazoa > Chordata > Actinopteri > Cyprinodontiformes > Cyprinodontidae > Cyprinodon > Cyprinodon tularosa. The sequence continues at coordinate 2,909 of NW_024038420.1, read as the reverse complement.
TTTTAATGACAGCTAGAATGAGTTAATGCAGCAAGTCAATATTTGCAGTGTTGACCCCTCTTCTTCAGGATCTCTGCAATTCTCCCTGGCTGCTCTCAATCAACTTCTGGACCAAATCCTGACTGATAGCAGTCCATTCTTGCACAATCAATGCTTGCATTTTGTCAGAATTCCTAGGTTTTCATTTGTCCACCCGTCTCTTGATGATTGACCACAAGTTTTCAATGGGATTAAGATCAGGAGAGTTTCCAGGCCATGGACCCAAAATCTCTCTGTTTTGTTCCCTGAGCCAGTTAGATATCAGCTTTGCTTTATGGCAAGGTGCTCCATCATGCTGGAAAAGGCATTGTTCATCACCAAACTGCTCTTGGATGGTTGGGAGAAGTTGCTCTCAGAGGACATTCTGGTACCATTCTTTATTCAACGCTGTGTTTTTAGGTCAGACTGTGAGAGAGCCGACTCCCTTGGCAGAGAAGCAACCCCACACATGAAGGGTTTCAGGATGCTTTACAGTTGGCATGAGACCAGACTGGTGGTAGCGCTCACCTCGTCTTCTCCCAAAAACCTGTTTTCCAGATGTCCCAAACAATGTGAAAGGGGATTAATCAGAGAAAATGACTTTCCCCCAGTCCTCAGCGGTCCACTCCCTGTACCTTTGGCAGAATATCAGTCTGCCCCTGATGTTTTTCCTGGAGAGAAGTGGCTTCTTTGCTTCCCTCCTTGAGACCAGGCCTTGCTCCAAGAGTCTCCACCTCAGTGTGTGCAGATGCACTCACACCTGCCTGCTGCCATTCCTGAGCAAGCTCTGCACTGCTGGTAGCCCGATCCGGCAGCTGAAACACTTTTCAGATACGGTCTCTGCACTTGCTGGTCTTTCTTGGGCGCCCTGGAGCCTTTATGGCAACAATGGAACCTCTCTCCTTGAAGTTCTTGATGATGCGATAGATTGTTGACTGAGGTGCAATCTTTCTAGCTGCCATTCTCTTTCCTGTTCGGCCATTTTTGTGCAGTGCAATGATGACTGCACGTGTTTCTTTAGAGATAACCATGGTTCACAGAAGAGAAACAATGATGCCAAGCACCAGCCTATTTTTAAAGTGTCCAATGGTGTCATTCTTACTTAATCCTAACAGATTGATCTCCAGCCCTGTCCTCATCACCACCCACACCTGTGATAATGGAGCAATCACTGAAACCATGTTAGCTGCTCCTTTTAAGGCAGAGCTGCAATGACGTTGAAATGTGTTTTTGGGGATAAAGTTCATTTTCTAGGCAAATATTGACTTTGCAATTAATTGCTGTTACGCTGATCATTCTCTATAACATTCTGGATTATATGCAAACGGCCGTTATTGTTACGTCCCGCTAAGGACACAACATATTTGAGGACACGAGACAACAAATGAGGGTTCAAAGGAATTATTTTATTTAACACTTCTCTTCAATTAGCTGTTCTTGGTCAGCTTCTTCTGATGTCCTGTGAAGAGAAGAGTAAGAAAAAGGCCCTCAAATCCCGTGCCCCAAAAGTAAAAAAAAACCCAAAGTAGCAACAGAAAGTTGGACCTGGCAGGCCGGCCAAACAGAACAAAACGGTACAGCAGGGGGCCAACCCTATACAGGGCCGTCGAAGCCCCTACTGGTACCGAACTAAAGACCAAAAAAATATCCTAAGAAAAGAAAAATCGAAAACAGGACTACCGGTCCCGCCAGGCCAAAAACTCAAGAAAAAAGTAAGAAAAAAACGGTTAACAAAAATACCGCATGGCAAGCTGGATCGTCCGCTGCAGGCCGCAACAGGAAGACAAGTGCGCACCGCGCACGCTGGACCCAAAAGGAACGGGTGGAAAGCGGCGTCCCAAACGAGGTAGAAAAAAAAGAACGCATTAACGTGCTGAAGGCCAGCCTATTTATAGGCGGACGACAGCACCGCAAATTAACATAATTAATTTAATAAAGAATCCCAAAATATTTTAACAAAAGATCCTTTAACTAAAGTCTGTAAGAAAGCAAAAAAAAAGAAATAGACAAAAAAAAATCCTAATGTGCCCGCAGCACATAACACCCCCACCCAAAGACTCTGAATGGGGTCCGAAAAAACTCAACCCATTCAGAGAAGAAAAAAAGAAAAGAAAACGGGACTAGAGACGCGAAAGTGCGTCGGCCACTACGTTGTCTTTACCACGAACAAGCTGTATAGAGATGTTAAAAGATTGGAGTCGCAAAGACCAGTTCATCAAGCGGCGGTTTTTATTCCGCATGCGAGCCAGAAAAACCAACGGATTATGGTCCGTAAAAACAACCACAGATCCGCTAGAACCTCCAACATACACCTCAAAATGTTCCAAAGCAAGGATCAACGCCAATGCCTCCTTCTCAATGGTGGAATACCATTTCTGATACTTATCCAGTTTCTTAGAAAAATAAGAAACCGGATGTTCCACCCCATCAGTACCATCCTGGAGCAGGACAGCTCCGACACCAGAATCACAAGCGTCCACAGCCAACTTAAACGGTACATCAAAGCGAGGGGCAGACAACACAGGGGCATTAACCAGCAAATGCTTAGTTTGCTCAAAAGCAGCTTGACACCGATCAGACCAAATAAAAGCTACTTTAGGGCTAAGTAGGTCTGTTAACGGGGCAGCCACAGAGGAAAAGTTTTTACAAAACCCCCTGTAGTAGCCAACCATCGCCAGATAGCGGCGCAGCTCAGTACGAGTGGTGGGTACAGGGATAGAAAGAATGGCCTCCACTTTAGCCTCAACGGGGCGCACTTGACCTCCCCCCACCCTTTTACCAAGATAGGTCACCGTCGCATGGCCGAATTGGCATTTAGAAAGATTAACCGTCAAATTGGCCTCACTCAGACGCGTAAAAACAGTTTTCAAATGATCAACGTGCCTCCCGGG
>NW_024038419.1:0-41909 GCF_016077235.1 Cyprinodon tularosa | reverse complement strand
TGCTGCATAATCCTAACATTAGAACCCTCCACAAGATCACATAATAACAAGAGCTACTGGAAATGTAATGCCAATTTAATGATTAACAAGGATTATTGTTCAAAAGCAAGGGCAATTATTCATAGTATTGAAAGGGATGAAACATTTGAAGATTATGTAATTAAATTGGAATATATTAAATTTAAAATTAGAGAATTTTCAATTTACTGTAGCAAAACATTACAGAGAAAAAGAAAAGACTATGAAAGCAACATACTAAGGGATATTTCTCAATACTGTGCTTCATTGGATGATAATGAAGAATAAGAACAGGTTAATCTAGCTACAAAATCAGCTAGATAAACTTTATTTAGATAAAGCTAAAGGAGCTTTTTATAAGATCCAAAGCAAAATGATTAGAGGAAGGGGAAAAGAATTCAGCATATTTTTGCAAGTTAGAAAAAACTAGACAGGAAAGAAATTCAGTAGCTTGTCTCTTAATCAATGGAACAGAATGCAAAGATCCGAAGAACATTAAAAATAAGATTTTCAACTTTTATTCTACCCTCTACAGCTCTAGTTCTTTTGGGGATGATTATGATTCAATATTTGGTCAAATTAAAAGATTTCACTCCACAAATTGATGAATCCTGGAAAAGTTCACATGATTCTGATTTTAGGATTGAAGAATTAGATGCATCTATTGGCAAAATGTCCCTGAACAAAAGCCCTGGAACAGACGGCCTCACAACCAATTTTTATCAACACCTTTGGGCTGATATAAGGGAAATCCTTTTTAAAGTAATTAAGGAATGTCTGGAGAATGGTGAACTGACAGCAAGTATGAAGCAGGGGCTAATAACCTTAATTCCTAAGTCTGGAAAAGATCAAAGGTTGTTGGACAACTTGAGACCAATAACACTACTTAACGTTGATTATAAAATATTCTCAGGAGCCATCGCTGCTAGACTTAAAAAATGCCTGTCTGCAGTTATTAGTGAATCACAATCAGGTTTTTGGAAGGGACGGTCCATTTACAATAATTTTAGATTAGTATTAGACTTAATAGAGTATAAAGATATGATACAAAAAGAGGGTTTTATTCTTTTTTTTAGATTTTTATAAAGCATTTGATTCCTTGAAACACACATTTTTGCTAAAAACTCTACATCATTTTGGATTTTGCGTAGAGTCGTGATCGCGCATGTGCGCGCTTTCAGGAAATCCTATACCATTCCTTTTTGCTCTGTCCACCTCTGACCCTTGGTAAGACAGACCTCAGGGCTTACCAGGGTAAAGGCCTAAATAAAGGTGAGGAGGAGGAAGAGTAGCAATAATCTTTCAGTCTGATTTACTGATTACTCCAAAGGCAGTTAATACTTATAACTCTTTTGAACATTTAACCTTTAATTTCCCTCATCCATATTTCAAAGCAAGAAAACCTCTTCTTTTTGTAACTTTGTATCGTCCACCAGGTCCTTACTCTGAATTTTTAGATGAGTTTTCAGAGTTCCTTTCTGATTTGGTATTAAATACTGGAAGGGTCATCATAATGGGAGATTTTAACATCCATACTGACATTGAAGGCGATAGCTTAAGAGCAGCCTTTAATGCTATCTTAGACACTATTGGCTTTGTTCAAAATGTGAATAGTCCCACACATTCTCATCTTCATACTTTGGATCTTGTGCTGACATACGGCATAGAATGTGAAGAAATAACAGTATTACCTCACAACCCTGTCAGTATTAAATAGAAATATTAATGAGAGAAACCGAAGGGAAGAAATAATAATGATCAGATTAAGAGTAGGTCATACTTATTTAAATGACAATTTATACTTAATAGGGAGGAAAAATAATGATAAATGTGAAGGATGTGGAGAGATAGAAAATGTAGAACACCTATTAATGAGAAAGAGTTGAAAGGACAGGCCAAGAATGGAGTCTTAAAGGATTATTGGGAAATAAAGGAAATATAAAAGATATTTATAGATTAAGGAAAGCATTATTTATTTATCTTCAGAATACAAAATTAAAAAATAGAATTTAATAGATGTAAAACAATGTTGCTACACACTCATGAACAGTAGGTGGCGGTATGCACGCCCCTTCCCTAGAGCCCGGTGGGATCGAAAACATTTTGAATGGAAATCAGTGGGGAGAAATTAATAAACTTCTGGTCCCAGTCGCTCTCTGTCACTGATTCCTGATATGCTGGTTGTGTATTTAAATTGTTTTTTTTTTTTTTTTTGAGTTCCTCTTTGGTCAAAATCTGGTCAAAACCCATCAATGAGATCGCACCAAACAGGAAGTTAAATGCACAAAGGATCCGGTAAATTTCCAAATAAAACACATCCGATCTTAACCCATAATCCTTTTTTTAACATTAGTTTCTCCCGTATGCCACGACGTAATGCATTGATCTGAAAATCAGCCTCAGACGCAACGCACGCAGTGGCGAGGGTTTGATCCGTCAGATGGAGTTAAATCACAAAGAATTGAATGTTGAATCGGGGCGGCAGCTAAATTCTAGGCGATGGGTAGCAGCCAAAACGTTGCAATTTCACATAATCCTGACGAGATCCGAAAAACCGTAGCAAAAACTAGCAAGCGGGTGATTATGTATGTTCACTAAGTAAATATTATGTAAATAAACCCTACACTTCTCGCTATAAATGTAATCAAAACCCATTTAAATGCAGAAACTGATTGAAATAATTGATTTTCCCACTAAAAGTTAGAGAAATCTCAGCCATGTTTATACCAAAACGTTACAGTTTCACATTATCTTGAAAAATCTTTGCAAGAAACGAACAAGCAAGTGAATATGTACATTCCCTGAGTAAATATTCTGACAACAAACTATACATTTCTCACTAGAAATGTAATCAAAACTCATTTTAATGCAAAAACAAACTCAAGTTATTAATCTTTCCACAAAAAAATGACCGAATGTCGGCCATATATATATTTTTTTTCTTCTCCCAGCTGGAATCTTGAAAGTCACGTGACTAGGACGTAAAACAATAGAAAGCGTATAGGCAGAAGAAATGTCACAGTGCCACAAAAAAATGGCCATTAATGTACCTCCACTACATTTTGCAGTGTGGACCAACGTAGTGGAGGTACATTTTCCCATGAGACTGGGTTGAAGGACCTGGTGGACAAAACAAAGTTACAAAAAGAAGAGGTTTTCTTGCTTTGAAATTTGTATCGGGTAAATTAATGGTTAAATGTTCAAAAGAGTTGTAAGTATTAACTGTCTAATAAGTAACTGAGACTGAAAGATTGTTGCTACTCCTCCTCCTCGCCCAGAACTTCTGGATATGTGAAAATTTAAATAGCTTGAAGGAGTTGCCTCATTTATGCTCACATAATCCTCTTGCTGCAGCCAGCTTTCTGTAAGGCAACATAAGTCAATGTGATTATCACAAATCAAGTCATTAACTAGCAGACTTATATTAAACAGACCACATTTAATCGTTCTAACTTTTTCTCCTATTGGAATTATTTTAATTGGATTATCAGGATTTACTCCTTTGGTAATATTTGCTAATTTATCAGATTTTGGATGTTGGAAAGACACTGTCTGGATGGGGAAAAGAGTGGGTAACAGTAGAGAAGCTGCAGAGATGTGTGTTAAACTACAACTCTGCTTCCTGGTCTGCACCCTGGGTGGTCAGGGTTTTGGAGGACTAATAAATGTGGCCAGATTCCTAGAAAGAAGAGCTGCACCATCCAAAGTGGGATGGATGCCGTCTCTCCGAATCAGACCAGGCTTTCCCCAAAAGGATTGCCAATTATTAATGTAGCCCACGTTGTTTTCAGGACACCACCTAGACAACCAGAGGTTGAATGACGACATGCGGCTAAACATGTCATCACTGGTCAGATCAGGGAGGGGACCAGAGAAAATTATTAATCCGACATTGTTTTGGCAAACTTACACACCGAAGCAACACTAATTTTAGTGACCTCCGATCAGCATAACGGGGTGTCATTACCACCAGCGTGAATAACAATCTTACTGTGTTTAACCTTATCCTTAGCCAGTAGTTTCAGGTAGGATTTGATGTCGCCCGTTCTGGCCCCCGGCAAACATTTGACTATGGTCCCTGGTGTCTCTAATGCCACGTTTCTGACTATGGAGCTGCCAATCACCAGAGTGGGCTTCTCAGTGGGTGTGTCACTGAGTGGGGAAAATCTGTTAGAAACGTGAACGGATTGGTGGTGACCAGTGGGCAGAGATCCATGACTATGCTTTCTGCGTACAGTTACCCAATCGCCTGGCTGCTCAGGCACTTTTGGAGGACAGCTACATGGGGGGCCTACTTTAACTCCTGAATGTTCAACAGCCTGAAGCCAAACTAAGATGATTCAAATCAATCTGATCATTTTGGTCCAACTAAAACCAAAAGACTCCCAAGTTAGTCTTATCGTTCGACCAAAATGTATGCCCAGCTTTACCTAGATGCTGCCATTTGTGGTTTCTATAACTACATCCAAAAAATTAAAACTTCCAAGTTATGCTTTTTCAAAGTCACTTCCATATGGAACCCGGCTGATTCGGGTGTTACTCTCTGGCCTGATGCAGCGTTTTTCCTAAGGTGACTTCATCCGAGAGCCAAACTGTGCCCCTCCAGATTTCTCGCCTTGATGCGGATGGGCCTGATGAGCTTCTTTGCCCTGTTCAGGCACTGAAGGCATATGTCAGACTCAGCTTCTCTCCCGCAGTCGGATAGTCTGTTTGTTTGCTACGCGGGGCCCCTTCAGGGGCAGGCCCTTTCTAAACAGCGCATTGCGTGTTGAATTGTGGATGTGGTGGAACGTGCGTACATTCGGCAGGGCTGCAAACCCCCCTCTGGTTTAGGGTGTCGTTCCACCAGGGAAGTTAGTGTGTCATGGGCCGCTATGATGACTGGTGTCACTCTGGAGGCTATTTGCTCAGCAGCCTTTTTGTCATCCCCGAATACCTTTGCTAGGTTTTACAGGGTTAACTTGGCCGCCTTTCACCCACTGCAAAGGACCCTCTCCCCAGTGAGGTCGGCATGTTTCGGGTTGTTTGTTTCTGTATGTGATTCCTCAGGACTCTGTTGGTAATCATCATCCGTGCTTTAAGCACCGCCTCTGGTGGTCAGTAGGGATGACATAGAACAAAAGTTACGACTATAACTACGGTTCTATGAATCCCGGATGACCGTGAATCATTGTGTTTTCTCGAGAAGATTAAGGGACTGAGCTGTCGTTGTCACATTATTATATAGGCTCACCGGCGTCACCGGGGGTCACACGTGACTATGTTGGTATAAGATTCTTGACCTGTGCATGCGAGAGTGATCATTCATGCTTTAAAATCCACCTCTGGCAGTCACCGGGATTCATAGAACCATATTTGCAAGATCCATCTTAAACTGTACTATTATTTTCAACCATGCTTCCCCTTCTTCTTTGTACATAGTTAAGTTTGGTTTAGTTGAGTTTTACCAGACTTAATTGAGAGTGTTAAACTAAAATATGCTTGACTTGGAGCTGAATGACTTTTGTTAATAAACTGTTATATTTTGAAAAGAAGTTGTGATTTTATTCCATGTATGTGCAGAATTAACTGTTTGACCATGATTAGAGCTCGAATCAGTCTTTCATTTATTGTTCTAACACACAGCTAGTAGGGCTGTGTGTCATAAACAGTATATAACAGCCAAAATAATATCTTGATTAAATAAGATATTTTACCACCCCTGCCTGAGAGAGCAATAAACATCTTAAAGTATCAGAAAATAAATTCCCAGCTGGCTGGGAATAGAATTGAACATAAAATAACAAAATTCTTGCTGGGCCCATTGAATGGAACGGCACCTTCCTTCCAAGCTAGATGAACATTTATGAAGCAACATTGGGTCATATAGTTTGCTCAAAACCATTTTATTTTACTTTAAAAAAAAAAACTGAAGGGAACCAAAACTGAAATAAATTAAAAACTACAAAGATTTATAAGAGAAAATGAAAAGAGATTTTAATCTAAAAAATTCCATCCATCTTCTTCTTCTTATCCATTCGGGTCTCAGTGGGGATGGTTTCTACCTCCAGCAGTCTATGGGGGAAAGGTGGGCTACACCCTGAACCATTCATCTAAAATATCATCTGTAGAGTAGTTTAAACAAGCTTTGATGATAAAAGTGGAGGTCCAAGCCTTTCTAGACGATGGCGCAGCATTGCCTGGTCCTTTCTAACCTGTGATGTGATGTCAGAGCTGCAGTGAATGCTGGGAAATGTAGTTCTACTCTGGTTATATGCACCTTGATCAATACATGGATGGTTAAAGTGAAGTGTCCTTTCTTTAACCTTTAATTCAAAGTCTTTCTCCTGTGTTTATTTTTCCAGACCGCCTGCAGGATTATGTTGGAAAAGAAGAGGTTTTCGCTGAGCAGCACTTCTCTGAACAGGAGAGGAATTCCAGTTTGGACCAAGCAGAACCAGAACCTCTGCAGATAAAAGAAGAGCAGCAAAAGCCAGAACATTCCTGGATAAAAGAGGAAACCATGGCGCTCCCTATAAGTGAGCACGAAGAGCAGCTTGTTGAGCCTGGAGATAAAGAAAGGAACCATTTCCCATGTTTGAGATGTGGAAAAAGGTTTCTAAAGAAGCAATATTTAATGGTTCACATGAGAATTCACACAGGTCGGGAGATTTACAAATGTTGGTCTTGTGGAAAAAGGTTTACCAGAAAACAGTATCTTGCTAAACACATCAGAATTCACACAGGTGAGAAACCTTTCGAATGTTTGTCCTGTGGAAAAAGCTTTACCAGAAAAGACCATCTTGATAAACACATCAGAATTCACACAGGTGAGAAACCTTTCAAATGTTTGTCCTGTGGAAAAAGCTTTACCAGAAAAGACCATCTTGATCAACATGTCAGAATTCACACAGGTGAGAAACATTTCGAATGTTTGTTATGCGGAAAAAGCTTTACCAGAAAATACCATCTTGATCAACATGTCAGAATTCATACGGGTGAGAAGCCTTTTAAATGTGAGTCCTGTGGAAAAAGCTTTACCGAAAAAGGCTCTCTTTATAATCACATCAGAATTCACACAGGTGAGAAGCCTTTTAAATGTGCGTCCTGTGGAAAAACCTTTACCGAAAAAGGCTCTCTTTATAATCACATCAGAATTCACACAGGTGAGAAGCCTTTTAAATGTGCGTCCTGTGGAAAAAGCTTTAGACATAAAGTTTCTCTTGATAATCACATCAGAATTCACACAGGTGAGAAGCCATTCTCCTGTACTCTTTGTGGCAAAAGTCTTGCTAGCAAACCTAAACTGGCTTCTCACATGATAATTCACACAGGTGAGAAGCCTTTTAAATGTGTTTCTTGTGGAAAAAGCTATACCGACAAAGGCTATCTTGATAAACACATCAGAATTCATACAGGTGAGAAGCCTTTTAAATGTGACTCCTGTGGAAAAAGCTTTACCGAAAAAAGAGCTCTTTATCAACACATCAGAATTCACACGGGTGAGAGGCCTTTTAAATATGCGTCCTGCGGAAAAAGCTATACCCAAAAAAGAGCTCTTTATCAACACATCAAAATTCACACGGGTGAGAAGCCTTTTAAATGTGAGTCCTGTGGAAAAATATTTACAAAAAAAGACACTCTTGATAGACACATCAGAATTCACACGGGTGAGAAGCCTTTTAAATGTGACTCCTGTGGAAAAAGCTTTACCGAAAAAAGCACTCTTAATAAACACATCAGAATTCATACAGGTGAGAAGCCATTCTCTTGTACTCTTTGTGGTAAATGTTTTACCACAAAGAGTAACGTCACTTCTCACATTAGAATTCACAGCAGGTGAGAAGCCTTTCTCTTGTACTAGGTGTGGCAAAAGTTTAAACTGAAATGATAATTTGACTTCTCACAAATCAACTCATGTGAGAAATGTTTTCCATCCATGATGCTGATCTAAAAACAAAGATTTATTGATTCCCATAAGAAGGCTCAGCAGTTAGACGCCACAGATATGGACAGGAGAGACCTTTTCCAGGTTTTACCCGTGATAGAAAGCCATAAAACACTTAAACATTGTTTGTTTGAAGAACTGAACAAGGTTTAAATTTGTTTCTGTTATTTAGTTCAAAGGTGATGTTATTGCTGATCAATTTGAATCTGCTAGAACTTGGTAAAAAGACTTTTGGGTTAATAATGTATTACATAAATCTTACACTAGTGTAAAAGTGTAAAGCTTCTGATTTTTTTTTCTTTTATTTAATCAAGTTTTTATTTTATATTTTACAAATTTTAAACCGAACTGACTGCAAAAATATGTCTCTATGGATATTCACTTGTATGGATATTCAGTTGAAAATCATATTTTCTTTTATGTTTCTGCTTTTTAAAGATCTTTCAAAGTAAAATGTTAATTGATTTTTTTCCAATTGTTTTGTTTCTGATTCAGTAGATGTTTTAAAAACCTTCTGTAATATAGAGAAACTATTTTGTTTTATGTTTTATAGAACTAGATTTTATTGCATTGTTTTCTGCACTGGATGTTTTCCATAAATGTATTCACTTCTAGATTGATGAACCAAGCAGAAATAAAAACATGGATTGTAAAAATTGCTTCTTTATATGATTTCATGAAAGTCATTAACAACTTTTTTTCATTTTTTCTCTATTTTTAGACAACCTAAATCTGTAATATGACTGTTTAATGGTATAAAAAAAATGCTCCAATAGACCACAGTTTGTGAGACTGGAGGATCAGCTGTCTAAGCAGGTGGTCATCTGCACCTCAGGGGACACTACTATCACCATTCCTTTTTTCTCTGTCCACCTCTGACCCTTGGTAAGACAGACCTCCAGGCCTACCAGGGTAAAGCACATGGTTGACATTTTATATTTTTCTTTGATTCTCCTCTCACTCTTAGGCTCTGTTTGAATTTATGGGCTGCATCCTCAGAAGGCCAGATTTGAAGGCCGATTACGTCATAGCGCGGTGCTGAGGTCTGGTCAGATTCCAAGACTCCTCGTAATGCAGCCTACAAATGCATCCTTCTTTTAGGGCGATTTGATGGATGGCTATAAAAGAGCAATCTTGCCATAATTAAAAATAAATATAGAAATAAATGCTCCAAAAATAAATAAGCATACAATTAATTGCCCCCCAAAAATACAATAAACGAATAAATGTAGGTAGAAATGAAATAATACAGTGAGAAAAAAATATACATATCTCTCTTAATTAGCTTCTTTGTTCATTTGCTTTATTTACCTTATTTATTTATTGTCCGTTATATTCTTAAACTTTATTACTTACTTTTTTAAGTATTTATGTGCATGTTATATTTTTGTCTGGTTTATTCTTCCTCTGTATTTTTTTACCCTCTTTATTTCTCCCATGCTATTTATTTCTGCCTGTCGTTTTTATATGTCTGTCTGCATTTCTGCCTCATTATGCAAATGAGGAGGGGGCGTGTCTTAAGGAGTCAACTTCTCCCCATTAGTTGGTTAGCAGCAGCCGGCCACAGTCACGACAATGGCTGCAGGGCCGCTGATTGGACCGGGCATTCGAATCAAGCCATCCGCTCTGGGGCTGGTCCGGGTCCGGAGCCAGCCGGGACGGAGCGACTGAACCAGAACCAGTATTTTTGTTGTTGAATATACCGTATTTTCACGACTATAAGGCGCACTTAAACGTCTTTTTTTTCCCTCAAAATGTGCGGTGCGCCCTTTGGTGCGGTGCGCCCTATGTGTGTTGTAACTGCGACTTTTGAGACCACCTCATTGAGGAGATGATGAAAGAGTGGCTGAATGTAAGGAGACCAGGTGTTTTTTTTCCACTCATCACCATCGCTGTTAATATGTAACTCCATGCGTGCCCATCTCACAGCTGATGTGAAAAACATGGTGAAACAAATTAACGCTGTGCTTGCTGTTCAACCGCTCGACATCGGTGTGAACCGGACCCAGCAGGTGCAGCAGAAGCAGCGAGTTTACATGCAAAGTCAATGGTTGACGCGCGTATAGGTGCAGCAAAAGGTCCCGCAGCGCGTTTTGAGCAGCAGGCGCAGTGCTTCGGGAGCGTTTAAGCATCTGACGCACCGCCAACGCGCTGCTGCTGCTCGAGATGGAAAAATTGAAGTTTTGCTGCTGGACGCGCCGCATCAACCAATCAGAGAAGCTGATCTGGGAGCTGACAGCGAGACAGACACAGCGCTCTGATGACATATTAAGGCAAATGAAAAGGGCTGGATGGATGAGGAGATGATGAAAGCGTGGCTGAGGCAGGTGTATGTGAGGAGACCAGGTGGTTTTTTCCACGCATCACCATCTCACAGCTGATGTGAAAAAAAGGTGAATCAAATGAACGCTGTGCTCGCCGTTATCCCGGGGGTCTGACAAAGGAACTTCAACCGCTCGACATCGGTGTGAAGCGGCCGTTCAAAGTAAGGCTGCGAGCGGCGTGGGAGCGATGGATGACCGACGGAGACCAAAGTTTCACAAAAAGTGGAAGGCAGCGCCGGGCAAGTTACGCCACCGTTTGCGGATGGATTGTAGATTCTTGGGCTAACGTGTCTGCTGGCTCTGTTGTTCAAGCTTTCGCAAAAGCCGGCATTATTTCTGAGGAGCCGCCCGGCACGGAAAGTGACTCTGACAGCGAAGAAGGGGAAATTGGCATGTCTGATTTAGCGCAGCTGTTTAATTCAGATACAGAGGATGATGACTTTGATGGGTTTGATTAATACTTTGTAATAAATACTTGAATAAAGCACAAACATACTCAGTTTTGCTCCCGCTCTATTTTATTACCTGAAAACCTAATTCAACAGCAGCCTCTGGGCCGGGTCTCCTCCGCGTATACCGCGGTGGCTGGCAGGTGTTTTTTCATCTAAATAATCTGAATCTTGCAGCTATATTTGCTGTGATCTGTGGGAATAAAGTAGTTTTAATATGTTTTTAAGTGAGAAAGTCCACCTGAAAACTTAATAATTGCAGTCAGTTCATCTAGATTATCTATTTCTGTCTGAGGCGCTCAGACCCCGACATACCAGCGGTGCACCGACAGTAGAAATCCCTTCATCAGCAGCCTCTGGGCCTGGTCGCCTCGGGTTCACGCGGTGGCTGGCAGGTGTTTTTCATCTAAATAATTTAAACTGCAGGCACCAGGATACCGGTAATAAAAGCGAACATATTCCATCGGCAGGTTTCAGGATTTTAAGTTAATTTAGGAGTGATCACAGCGCTGTGTCATCTGCGATGTGTCTGTCTCACGGCCAGCACGTAGGTTTGATTAATACTTTGTAATAAATACATGAATAAAGCACAATCATACTCAGTTTTGCCCCCGCTGTATTTTTAAATACGCAGTAGAGGTATTTAAAGGTAGTAGAGGACATGTACCTGTATATAAAAAACGCCCCCTATAGTCCGGTGCGCCTTATGTGTGTGTTAAATACAGAAATGGGACACATAACTGAGAGTGCGCCTTTTAGTACGGTGCGCCTTATGGTCGTGAAAATACGGTAATATATTTTTATACATAAATTGTTTAAATTTATTTATATTTTTCTACCCCTTTTACAGATAGATCATTTCTTTATTATCCCACAATGGGGAAATTCTGGTGTCTAAAGTGCCTTAAGATGACATGTGTTGTGAATTTGGCGCTATATAAATAAACTGAATTGAAATTATTGGAGCAAAAAAAAATTGACAATCATCACACAAATGTGAACCTTGAAAAATGTATAAGAATAACAATAGTGTAGAGTTAAAATATAAAAAATGGAATTCTGTACTGTAAAGTGTTTTAACAATATAATACTATGCATGTGGAGAATAAATAACCAATATGCAGCTATGGACATTTTTACAGTGATGGATATTTGAAAATAGCAGCAACATCAGAGATGTGCAAAATGACAGCAGCATGTTATTTAACTGACTAAGGTTTCTATCATTACATTTGATTTGATTTGTTCCTGCTCCTGGTGGTTGGAACCTTTATTCCACTCTGGATTCTCATGAGTGAAGTCTTTGTTCACTTTAAAATAAAAAAAATTAAAAAAAGAAACAGTTTTGAAAGTTTGGGATTCACTCTTTTCCTGCTTTGTGTGTCAACTATCGGGTTCCTGAGTGTCCGCTGAATGGTAGACCTGTTTGAATCCACAGCCAAAACTCTTCTGGTCTCCTTATTTTAAGGTACTTCTAAGGATCTAGTTCAGGTAGAACGGGTCCTTAGAAGATGCAGCCCATGAATTCAAACAGAGCCTTAGTCAGAGTTTGGAAGTGGAGTTCTCAGAACTCTCATACCTCCATGGCTCTGGTTAATGTACACTGAACACATTAGGGGTAAATGGCCTGTACTTATATAGTGCATTTTCAACTCAGGTGATTTGACCAAAGCGCTTTACACAAGAAATGTTAAAATCTAATCAGAGATAAATAAAATGTCTTAGTTCCTTTCTTTAGTTTTTATTTGTCACACTATTAGTGAGAGATTATCTGATTTGTATTCAGCTAAAATATGTTTAACCCCCTGGGTTCCCAGGAAACTACTTGGGATCTCCATCAAACCTGGGCGGATTAGCCAGCTAACACTCAGAATGGGGGGGGGACGCTTGGTTAGCATGCTGTGGGGCTAGATCACCGGCTGGGCCCGAAGCCTGGAGAGAGACACGGACAGCCGCGGTTAAATTGGTCACTCGGCTGTTAAGATCAGACAGTTTGTTGCCGAGATGGAAGAAATGGTTGTGATTTTTCTGGATCTCAGTTTGTTGAAGGCGAAGGGCTCTCTGAATGGCTTCTGCTGGGTCAACGGTTTGGCCAGAGTGTTCTGTCATGATTTACTAAAGACCCAAATGCAGAAGACTAAACAGGGAGACCAGAGGAAAAGGTTTAACAGGTTTTATTGAAGAGATAATGCAGAGAGAAGTGTTGCTCTGAACACTGCTCAACCGGAACTGAAAAGTGAGGGGAAGGCACAGCGATTAGTTCAGGTTAAGTGGGAAAATAGATTTACCTGAAGAAGGAAGTTCAAAACTTCAGGATGAGTGTTTATTTATTTTGTGCTGTGTCATCACCTAGCTGTGCCAGCTAAGCACCGAGAAAGACGGCTGATGACAACAAGGCTGATTTCTCTCATGATGTGGTGAAAGCGGTTAAACAAAATTTCTATGTGGATGACTGCTTAATCAGTTTTGGTTCAGAGAAAAAAGCCAAACAGGTGATAAAAGATATAAGCATTCTCTGTGAGAAAGGAGGCTTTACTCTGGAAAAGTGGATCAGTAACAATCGAGAGGTTTTGCTAAGTATTCCAGAAGATCGGTTGGCAAAGGATCTAAAAGAGCTCAACCTAGATCGGGACAAACTTCCTGGTGTGTGGAATTGGATGATTTCAAGTTCAAGATTGAAGTAAAACAGCAATGTCTCACTAGACGTAGTATGCTGTCAGTGACCAGCTCTGTGTATGATCCTTTGGGAATTCTTGCAACTGTCACTCTCTATGCCAAGATGTTGCAACAGGAACTCTGCAAAAGAAAATGTGGTTGGGATGAGGCTTTACCTCCAGATATTTTGAAAAAATGGAATTCATGGACTCAAGAGCTTGTACTCTTGACATCATTTCAGGTGAAACGATGCATTCTACCAAAAGACTTTGGAGAGTCTGTTTGTACAGAATTGCATCATTATGCCAGCAAAGACGGTTATGGCACTGTGTCATACATTCGGCTAAAGAACTCCCAGAATGACATCCATGTTGCTTTTCTATTAGGCAAGGCACGAGTTGCTCCACTGAAGACCATCACAATCCCACGAATGGAATTAACAGCTGCTGTCCTGGCTGCTCGGGTGGATGCCCTGTTGAAAGCGGAGCTGCAACTATTGATTGATGATTCTGTGTTCTGGACCGACAGTATGTCAGTATTGAAGTACATCTACAATGAAGGCACACGATTTCAAGTGTTTGTGGCAAATAGAGTCTCTGCTATAAGAGAGGCTTCACATCCTTCTCAATGGAGACATATCTGCTCAGAGGGCAATCCAGCGAATGCCGCCTCAAGAGGAATGAGAATATCAGACTTTGTTGAACATCAAATCTGGCTTAAAGGGCCCAATTTTTTATGGAAATCTGACCAAGAATGGCCACAAGCTTCCTTTGATCCTGTGATAGAAGTTGATGATCCTGAGGTCCACAAAAGTGCAGCTGTGAATGTGTCATCTTGTAATGAATTAAATCCTACTGATCGGCTCATCAGATACTTTTCTGATTGACAAAAGCTGAAAAAATCAGTCGCTTGGTTTACCAAGCTAAAATCCAACCTACTCAAGCGTTGTAGAAGAAAGACTACCAACAAATTTTCTCAAGATGAATTGAATGAGAAATCTGCTCTGAATTTAGAGGATCTGTCGTAGGCAGAGTTTGACATTGTACGCTATTGTCAGCAACAGCAGTTCAAAGAGGAAATAGCAGGATTGGCTGAAAGGGGCGTGATCAGCAAACAAAGCTCCATCCATAGGCTGGACCCTATTTGGGAGGACAATCTTCTACGTGTTGGAGGAAGACTGCATAAAGGAGCCATGACAATGGAAGAGAAACATCCCATCATTCTCGGCAAAAATCAGCACATAACCAAGCTCATCCTCAGACATACTCGTGAAACACTAGGTCACAGTGGACGCAATCATACTCTGGCTGTTGTTAGGAGGAAATATTGGATTCTATATGGACACTCTGCAGTAAGAAACAGGATTTCTGAATGCAAATTTTGCAGACGTCACAATGCAAGACCAGTAAACCAAAAGATGGCAGACCTTCCAAAGCACAGAATTACTCCTGATTTACCTGCATTTACCAATGTTGGAGTTGATTATTTTGGACCCATTGAGGTGAAAAGAGGAAGAACAACAGAAAAAATGCTATGGTGTCATTTTTACCTGTTTAACAAGTAGAGCTGTACATTTGGAAGTTCCAAATTCTCTAAGTACTGATGACTGTATAAATGCTCTATGTCGCTTCATCAGTAGAAGAGGTCAAGTTGTTCACATAAGATCAGACAATGGAACAAACTTTGTCGGTGCAGCAAGAGAACTGAAAGAAGCTTTGGATGCATTAAATCACGAGAAGATTCAAAAGACACTCATTTCATCTGGAGTAGAATGGAGTTTTAACCCACCTGCAGGACCCCATCATGGTGGCATCTCGGAGCGTATCATACGCATGATAAAACACATTCTAAGCTCAGTTTTACAAAAGCAATCATTGAATATGGATGGTCTTAACACAGTTATGTGTGAAATTGAAGCCATTCTTAATGATCGTCCAATCACAAAGCTCTCAGAAGACCCAAAGGATTTTGAACCACTTACACCTAATCATTTGCTGTTACTGAAAGGCAAACCAGCACTACCACCTGGACTTTTTGATACAGCGGATTTGTATGCAAAACGACGTTGGAAGCAGATTCAATACATCTCTGATCTGTTCTGGAGACGATGGGCCAGGGAATACTTATCATTGCTCCAGGAAAGGCAAAAATCGAACCAAACTAAAAGAAACTTGGTTATTGGAGACATTGTTATAATCATTGACTCTTTAGCACCACGAGGTTCTTGGTGTTTGGGAAGAGTATTAGAGGTTTTGCCTGACAAAAGGGGTTTTGTTCGCACTGTAAAGTTGCAAACAAAGAGTGGTCTTTTTGAGCGGCCTATCACCAAATTGTGTCTTTTGCATGAAATGTAACTTATGGTCTTGATTTAAATATTCTTGGCTTGTAAATATGTACTGTGGAATTGTTATGTCTAACAATTAGGGGCCGGTATGTAGAAGCCATTATGTATAAGCTCTATAAAATAGGGGAAATGATGTGTGTATGGGCGTGTGTTTCACCGGAAAGGGCAAATCGGTTTGACCGCATGGCGGGGAAACGCTGTCAACTCACAGCTGGCTGTTGTATCATTTTTTTGTTTTGTAAGCAGCAAGAGTGGGAATAAATCAGCTTTTTAAACAGCAAGAACAGCGTCTGGACATTTCCTGTTCACACCATCTAACCCCGGCAAGCGCGTCAACCATAAAGATTCCGGTTTAAAAACATTCCAGTGGCTTTAAGCGTTGGCTTAGCCCCCACACATCTTCTTCGGCCTATCCAACAGGGTCACTGAATGGTGCCTATCTACAGCAGTCTATGAGGGAAAGGTGACTGGTCCTATATAACCTGGGATGTGACGTCAGAGCTGCAGTGAATGCTGGGAAATGTAGTTCCATTCTATCCTGCAGGATTATGTTGGAAAAGAAGAGGTTTTCTCGGAGCAATAGTTCTCTGAACAGGAGAGAATTCCAGTTTAACCCCCAAACTGCTCCCCGGGTGCCACACAATGGCAGCCCACTGCCCCCCAAGGGGATGGGTTAAATATAGATAGTTCATTTTGTTGCTCTGTACTTCTGACAGTGTAATGACAATAAAACGCTTGAAAAAAACAAAACAATATGTAACATAAAAATGCATTTACAACCCGACAACAACAACTTCTAACTACTTTCGAGCCCTGACATGTCATTAACATATTCTGTTCTTCTTCCTTCACCGTGACCTTAGTGTGCATGCGCAGCTGAGTGGATGCTGGCACTTTTTGCAGCCGCTGCTCTCCGCTACCTGTTTTTAGGTTATTTTCAAAGTTTTTATGGAACTTTGGGCCGTGTACTCACATTCAAGTGAGAGCAAAAGCACTTGCCATCGCTTCTATCATCCTAACTTCGGCCGCCATCCCATTGTTTTGTGTCTGAGTGTGGTTAACTAACCTCACTCTCCACCATTGTTGCTGTTGGTTAGCCACCCGCTGCCGTTAACAATGTCAACCTCCAAGTTTTGCATCTGGTGTATCCTCCTCTGGACTGTCCTCTCCACTCTACATCGACCTGGGGCAGGTTCGTCCCAGTATTCGGCAGCCGATCTCCTCCTGCTCCGTGCCTCCACCACCAGTTTTCCAGAAACACCCGGAGATAGGGTTGGGAATTGAAAAGATTTTCACGATTCCGATTCCCTTTTCGATTCTATGAAACGATTTGATTCTTTATCGATTCTTTTTTCGATTCCAATTTGGGGAAAAAAGGAGAACAAACAGTTTGATTATCAGCATCAACTTTGTTTACTTAACTATTGCACAATCTTACAAAATCAACAAGATCAAGATGTCCACAGGAAATGTGAAACTGGAGTAACATCTGCTTTTAAATGAAAAATGAATACAAGAACAAACTTAATAACCAACAATGTCTAATAACAAATGATGGGATAATAACCTATTTTAAATAACAAAAAATACTAATTATAAAACAGTAGTAGGGAAAATTAACAGTTCTTTGCAGAAAGATGAGCATATCTGCTTTTCTGGAAGGATACGGGATCTTTCAGGGCTTATGGTGTCTCCAGCCGTGGAGAACACCCTCTCAGATGGGGTGGAGGAAGCCTGCACACAGAGGTAGTTTTCAGCCAGTCCAGATAGCAAGGGCAGCGTATCTTGCTTGTTCCACCACCACAGTGTGGCGCTATCCCTGCAGGGGATGGAGGGCAAGCTTTTATAGAGCTGGATTTCCTGATCTACCCTCTGGGCTAAGGAAAGACGGGGCTTTGATTCACAAAGTGACCGCAGCTCGTTGTCTTCCTCCTCGAATAGTTCTTCCAACTTGCGTAAATTGCGTAACTTGCGTAACTTACGTAACTTACGTAAAAAACGTGACGTAAGTCGTGCTCCCCAGAGCCGGCGCTCTAGGCTCTGGTGCTGCGGGAATCGAAAAAAGAATCGTTCAGTGAGCTGCTAAACGATGCCATGGAATCGGAAAATACGGAACCGGTTCTGAACAGGAACCGGTTTTCGATTCCCATCCCTACCCGGAGATCGTGCTCCTTTCCCGCCAGAGATACATCCACCGTGGATCTCGTCGGAATTTCAACATCGATGACTCCAATCCAATACCATCATTTGGTCAACTTCTCGCCGCTCTCCGGTCATATCAACTGTACCGTCAACTTTGGTCTCCTGAATATCCGCTCTCTCATAAACAAGGGTCAGCTCATTCAGGATCCCCTCAATGACCGTAAGCTGGACTTCCTCTGCCTCACAGAGACCTGGCAACAACCTAATGACTTCTCCCAGCTCAACGCCTCCCCTCCACCTGGGTTTGTTTACCACTCTCTTCCTCATGGCTCCGGCCGTGTGGGAGGTCTTGCGTTACTTCATTGCGAGAAGTGGAAGTTGTTGCTAGTTTCCACTCCAGTTTTCCGCTCTATGGAATGCTTTGCATTTGAACTGCCTGGTCCTACTCCAATATTTATTTCCATAGTCTATCGTCCCTCCAAACCCCACAGTGACTTTTTAAATGAATTATCCATACTACTTACCCACCTGACTACTCTCTCTCCTAATGTCATTGTCCTAGGTGATTTCAATATTCAATATCACCAGAGATATATATTTACCTCCTGCCTGGACAGTTCTGGATTTCTTCAGTATGTTGATTTCCCCACCCACATAAAAGGACATTTGCTGGATTTGATCTGCTGCTCTGGTTTAATTCCCTCTAACTGTTCTGCTGATGATGTCCATATTTCAGATCACTTTCTTCTGTCCTTCAACGTTTCCCTGTCTCTCTCCATAATCAAGCCTGTCCGCTAGATTTCCTTCTGCAATATTAAGAACATAAACACAGACATTTGATCCTCCCACATTGACAATGTCCCAATCCCTGCTCTTTCCTCTCCAGACCACCTTGTCACCCACTAAAACTCTGGACTTTCCAATATTCTCAATTCCTTTGCCCCTCTCAAAACCCGGTCTGTGTCCTTTTCCTGCTCTGCCCCTTGGTTTACTCCTGAGCTTCGCCTCATGAAAGCCAAAGTTGGCAACTGGAACGCCTCCACAAAAAACTGCTCTCTCCATACACAAAGAAATGCATAAAACTCATCTATTGTTTGGTCAGAAGGCGTACACAGTATGTTTGTGTATTTTATTCTGAATTTTTTATTTTTGTTGTAAATCTTATTTAGCTAACACCTGTGTTTATAATGTTTATAGTTTAGTAACATTTAGTAATGTGTAGGAGTTCAATAACATGAACGTAAATCACTTAAGATTAAAGAAATGGGAAAATGGCAAAAGAGGTGGAATGAAGAGAAGAAAGGAAGAGGATTATATAAGGTTCAAAAATTAGTATTAAATAGAATAATAAAAAACAGAAACAGAAGGAAAGAAGTAATAATGATCATATTAAGAGTGGCTCAGACATTTAAATGACAATTTATATTTAGTAGGGAGGAAAAATAATTATAAATGTGAAGAAAGTGGAAAAAAAAAATGTAGAACATGTGCTGATGAACTTTAAAACTTATAAACATGAAAGGGAGAAACTGAGAAGAATAATTGGAAGAACAGGAAAAGAATGGAGTCTGAAAGGAATGTTGGGAAAGGAAGGAAATATAAATGATATTCACAGATTAAAGAAAGCATTATTTATTTATCTACAGAAGGCAAAATTAAAAAATAGAATTTGATAAAAAGTTATGTTTCTACACACTCAGTAGGTGGCGGTATACACATTAAAGTTCCTTGCGATCCGCCATAATAGAACAGAAGAAGAAGCCTGTGGGTCCCGCAGCAGCAGCAGCAGCAGCGTTAGCTTCCTTCCTCCGTGGAGTGTTTGTAGAGAGGCTGATGATGTGTGAGTGTTTGCAGGGAGAATGTGTTCAGTCCAGCTTCAAGGAGAGTTTATCAGCGAGCAGTTAACTCCTGCTGAAGAAACATTGACGGAGGTTAAAGGAAGAGAGAAAAGGCCCAAAGTGGAGATGGACGATCAGCACAGACTGCTGGATTTCACCAGGATCCCCCAGATCATCTTACACCGGATAGGTAGGAAACACCTGATAGAAACGATTCCCTCAGGATGCAGACTGAGGGTTGGAGCCTCAGCTGATTGGAAAACTCATTAGAGGAGATCAACATGCTAAGCTAAAGCTAGCTTCTGCTTCAGCTAAAGGGCTGTTCCACCTCTTTTCTCTCCACTTTAACTGTCTTTATTCTGCTCTAAAAACTTCAGCACTCAGACACTTCAGACCTGGATTAGATAATCCAAGCTAAGCTTGCTAAGCTTGAAAAGTATTTAAATTGGACCATGAATGAGGTGTATGAACACAAATGGCAGCCAGTAATCAATTAATCATGTGCTGTCACTGTTAAAGGAATAGTACACCCAAAACATGATTAGCCTTCATTTTCTACTCACCCCCATGCTGAACAACACTCTGGAGTACTTTTTTGATATCTCAAATGCATCTGGAGATCTGGGAGGCTTCTTGCTGTCTGCTGACATTCAAATAATGGAGGTCTATGGCGCCCGAGGCAGAAAGGTCCATAAAAGTCCACAAAAACGTGTCAATATTCCTCCATACTGCTCGTCCAATGTATTCCAGGTGTCCTGAGTGGGTAGCGTCCATAATTTACTCGAAACAAAGTCATTTAGAATGTTTTTAGAGCATAAACAGTAGTGTATAGGATTTCCTAAAAGAGCGTTCACGAGTCTACGGAAACTGCGGCAGACCAAACCAGATGAAAGTGCGCATTCAGCATCTGCTCTGCCAATAATGCAAGCGTAGAAGAAGAAATGTGCTGTTTACCTGTGCAAAGAAAGAAACAACGAAAGAAAAATGTCTGAGGACTTCAGTGTTAGGGTTAGTAGAAAATGAAGGCTAATCATGTTTTGGGTGTACTATTCCTTTAAGAAAAAAAAGAAAAAAACATAAACTCCATGGAACTGTAAGATTAATTAGAAAAAATCCTGGTAACCATGGAAACCAGCTTTTAGGTCCCACCCTCCAGCCCGTCTCCAAATAATCCCAACCTGCTACGTTCACACCAAAAGCAGCAGAGGCAGCAGAAGCAGCTGATTTACATGCAAAGTCAATGGTTGACGCGCATCAAAAGGTCCCGCAGCGCGTTTTGTGCAGCAGTGTCAAAGCAGCTGAAGCTGTGAGTCTTGAGCGTTTGAGCATCTGACGCGCACAACGCTTCCACATTTGTGTGACCATTTTCAATCAGCTTTCTGCTGCTGTAAATTTGCCCATTGTGGGACAATAAAGAGATTTTCTATTCTATATAAGGGTAGAAAGATATGAGTAATTTTAAACAATGTATGTATAAAAAATATATCTGCAAAATCTCTAATATTCAACAACAAAAAATACTTAGTTAAGCATATTGTGCAAAACAGCAATAAAAAAATTTAACTCCTATCAGATTTATAGTCCCCACACTGCAGATATATTAGAATCTGTCCTTAAATTACAGCCAAACCCATTTACACAGTAACAGATAAAAACCTTTAGATAAACCAAACATTACCGCCAAATATCTGACTCAATAACCATTAAAACAAATATTTTCATTCATTTCAGAAGGAAATATTAACAGACTGGATTATACTAAACTGAACTTCCAATTTCACCACTGTTCGGCGCCAAGTAACCTTTCCTCTGATCACGGAGCAGCGGGCTTTCTTGGTCTCGCAATGAATCCTGGGTAAACCAAGGATAGAGAGGATACATCGGACCCCGTCCTTCAAATCGGGCAAAAAAAAGGACGCATTTTAAGGCCACATAATGAGGACTCTTGGAATCCAACCAGACCTCGGCGCCACGCTATGAAGTAATCGTCCTTCGAATCTATTCTTCTAAGGACGCGTCCTAGGTTTTTTTTAGGAATTCCCCAAAGCCTAAATGGCAAAAATATTAAAGTCTGTAGGATAGAAAATAAATCCATCAAAAATAACTGGTTACTGTATAGCTTTCGATAAAAGGCATTCTTTATAATCAGGTTTTATCATTTAGATAATACCTACACTTTAACATTTTGTATTATTAGAATAAGTATAAAATTAGCGATAACTACACTATAGATTATTGTAGTGCCACCACACTTGTAGTATACATATATTACCTCACCTGATCACACTACACGACTTACTTTAGGAAAATATACTTAACTCTATTTTTTTAGATGTTCTCGTTTGTTATTTTAACCATACAATCTCCAATAAATGCACTATAGATCGCCATAGGGCCACCAACCCTGTAGCACACATAGATAACCTTATCTAGATCATACACAGGGTTTCTGCGGGTCATTAAAAGTCATTATAAGTAATTGAATAGATTTTCTGAAAATCAAGGTCTTAAATAGCATTAAAAAGCATTACCGTATTTTCACGACTATAAGGCGCACTTAAACGTCTTTTTTTCCCTCAAAATGTGCTGTGCGCCCTTTGGTGCGGTGCGCCCTATGTGTGTTGTAACTGCGGACTTTTGAGACCACCTCATTGAGGAGATGATGATAGAGTGGCTGAATGTAAGGAGACCAGGTGTTTTTTGTCTCATCACCATCGCTGTTAAAGCTGAAGTCTGTAAGTTTTTAAAAATCCCTTTTTTGTCATATTGGCTAAAACTGTCCCTATGCTCAGACAGCAGTACATGTGATATGTAACCTGTGAAAAAAACTGCTTCAATTGGTACCGCCTACTGCCTGTATTTCACTCTGGAAAGAATAATTCGGGACGAGTCAAAACAACCAATCACAGCCAGAGGAGCGTCTGATGGAGTGTCAATCACAGCTCACACACGCTGAATCCCGCCCCCCCCCCCTTCTGGTCGCATGCGGTAGCCGCGCAGGTGCTGTGAGAGGGGTGGAGCTTGGAGGTGGGGCATGAGTGAAGCAGAGAGGGTGGGGGAGTGGAGTGAAACCTGTTTTTCTTCAAATTTTCAGTCGAAGTCTGCTCTCTTCTCAATGTTACAGACTGCAGCTTTAATCTGTGACTCCATGCGTGCCCATATCACAGCTGATGAGAAAAACATGGTGAAACAAATTAATGCTGTGCTCGCTGTTATGCAACCGCTTGACATCGGTGTGAACCGGACGCAGCAGAAGCAGCGTGTTTACATGCAAAGTCAATGGTTGACGCGCGTATAGGCGCAGCAAAAGGTCCTGCAGTGCATTTTGAGCAGCAGGCGCTGCTGCTGGAAGCGCCGCATCAACCAATCAGAGAAGCTGATCTGGGAGCTGACAGCGAGACAGACACAGCGCTCTGATGATATATGATATTAAGGCAAATAAAAAGGGCTGGATGGATGAGGAGATGATGAAAGAGTGGCTGAGGCAGGTGTATGTGAGGAGACCAGGTGTTTTTTTCCACGCATCACCATCTCTGTTAATCTGTGACTCCATGCGTGCCCATCTTACAGCCGATGTGAAAGACATGGTGAAACAAATAAACGCTGTGCTCGCCGTTATCCCGGGAGGTCTGACAAAGGAACTTCAACCGCTCGACCTCGGTGTGAACCGGCCGTTCAAAGTAAGGCTGCGAGCGGCGTGGGAGCGATGGATGACAGACGGAGACCACAGTTTCAGAATAAGTGGAAGGCAGCGCCGGGCAAGTTACGCCACCGTTTGCGGATGGATTGTTGATGCTTGGACTAACGTGTCTGCTGGCTCTGTTGTTCAAGCTTTCGCAAAAGCCGGCATTATTTCTGAGGAGCCGCGCTGCACGGAAAGTGACTCTAACAGCGAAGAAGGGGAAATTGGCATGTCTGATTTAGCGCAGCTGTTTAATTCAGAAACAGAGGATGATGACTTTGATGGGTTTGATTAATACTTTGTAATAAATACATGAATAAAGCACAATCATACTCAGTTTTGCTCCCGCTCTATTTTTCTACCTGAAAACTTAATTCAACAGCAGCCTCTGGGCCGCGTCTCCTCCGGTTTCACCGCGGCGGCTGGCAGGTGTTTTTTCATCTAAAAAATCTAAATCTTGCAGCTATATTTGCTGTGATCAGTGGGAATAAAGTAGTTTTAATATGTTTTTAAGTGAGAAAGTCCACCTGAAAACTTAATAATTGCAGTCAGTTCATCCAGATTATCTATTTCTGTCGGAGGCGCTCAGACCCCCACATACCAGCGGTGCACCGATAGCAGAAATCCCTTCAACAGCAGCCTCTAGGCCGGGTAGCCTCCAGGTTCACCGCGGCGGCTGGCAGGTGTTTTTCATCTAAATAATTTAAACTGCAGGCACCAGGATACCGGTAATAAAAGCGAACATATTCTGTCGGCAGGTTTCAGGATTTTAAGTTAATTTAGGAGTGATCACAGCGCTCTGTCATCTGCGATGTGTCTGTCTCACGGCCAGCACCCAGGTTTGATTAATACTTTGTAATAAATACATGAATAAAGCACAGTCATACTCAGTTTTGCCCCCGCTGTATTTTTAAATACGCAGTAGAGGTATTTAAAGGTAGTAGAGGACATGTACCTGTATATAAAAAACGCGCCCTATAGTCCGGTGCGCCTTATGTGTGTGTTAAATACAGAAATGGGACACATAACTGAGACTGCGCCTTTTAGTACGGTGCGCCTTATGGTCGTGAAAATACGGTATACGTATATATGTGTGTGTGTGTGTGTTTACATACATACAGGAGTCATGGAACTGTGCTTACAGCTCCTTAATATTTCATGTACACTAATAACTTGTGTACGTGGTTCTTGTTGATGGCATTAAAATAACTTCTAATAGCATTAAAATAGCATTAAATTAGAGTCACTCATTCCTGCATGAACCCTGTGAACGCTTAATTTAATATGACATATTAAAAAAATCCTACCGTCATCCAGCATATGTTCAGTTTCTGCCCAAATATATATATATTTTTGTAGATTTTTGTAACGGGGATAAGGATCATTCAAAACTGCTTTTTTTTAATGAACTTGTTCTCTACTCCCAAACTTACCATCTCTTTTCATTCCTGTAATTAGAAGTTTCTTTTGAATGGATTTGATTAAACTTTAAGTCCCTCTGTATAAAATAAATATTTTGATGGAGATGAGAAATCTGCTTCCTCGTTGGTGGATAACCAATAGTTTGGATCTAATCTTTTAAATAAACGGTGTTAGTTTTTTTTTTTTTATATATATATATAAGAATTGTGCTATAATTTCTAGTCACTGATCTGTTGCTGCTATATTTTAATTTGACGAACCGGAATTTGTCAATGTTCTTTTTTCTGTTTGGTGCGATTGCAATTGCGGATCTTGACTTGGCGGGACCGGAGCGGAGCAAAAAATAGCTCGGCTCCGTAATTTGTCTGTGACGGACGGAGAAGATGTGCGTGGACGGAGACATGCGGAGGAGTAGTGGTGGATGTGGAACAGCTCTCATTGATTTCCATGAAAGACAAGCGCTCCGCGCGACATACGTCAGCGGGGCTGAGCGGAGCAGAGCGCTAGCGGAGTATGTGGAATCTGGGGGTAACATGTAGCCACCATGGCCTGTGGGTGGGGCTACGCTGCTTTGAAACCTCCAAAAGTAATTTTAAAGTTGGCTCATTCTTCATTGACTGATTGGTGAAATTTGTAGGTCTACTTTCTCCCCCGAAAACATCTTGAAATAAATTTTTAAGTTTACCTCTTATATTTAATAACTTTGTTTACTCTGAGCCTTCTTTTATTACATACTTATGACTGTAACAGTACTTAACTTCAAAAGTACGCAAGTGTACCATTAAAGAAATGTAAACATAAGGAGAGACGCCCAATGTTTTCTTCAAAAAGAAATAAATGATGAGAAAGAGACTTCAGTTAAGTATCCTTGAGTTAATGGGCTGATCTTAATGAGGCTTCATAGGTATCGTTCCCTCACATGTTTGTCCACCTGGTCTGTAGACTTGTACACCTCCACACCTTCCCCCAAAGCTAGAGGAATGTTTATGGAGCTACATGGGGTAAATTATGTTTGTTCAAAATCATTTTATTTTACTTAAAAAAAAACTGAAGGAAAAAAAAAATAAAAACTACAAATATTTGAGTGAAAATTAAAAAAATAGAAGATTTCAATCAAAACTAGAAAAAAGCTGTTTCGGAGAAACAGCAAAGTGGGAATGCTTTTTTATGCTGAATGAAAAAAGAAAAAATAGCTAAAGAAACTGCAGGGAAAGGACGCAGAAATTAGCTGAAGAACATATGAAAATGTGATAGGAACTAATCAGAAACTTCAAACAGCAGAAAACAGTAGAATCATCTTAAGATTTTGTAGGGTAGAATCATTTTGCAGAATAATGGCAGAAAAACACTCATTTTAAAAGCAAAACCTTTAGTAAAAAGTTTATTAACCAGAAGAAAAAGTCCAAAAGTATCTGTTAACCAGGAAGTAGACAGAAGTAAGCATCTGCTTACGAGGTTAGGTTATTACAGTGGAAATGTTAGAGCTTCATTAAGAAATGTGGACTAAGGTGTGCTGTCAACAGGCTTTGGTAGTGTAATTTAAAGAATTTGGTTGAGTTTGGGTCATAGATATGGACCATATGGCACAATGAATGAGTGTGCATAAGGAGGAGGCTTTTATTTTGTAGAGTCCCTATAGTCTTATTTTGAAAGTCTACCATGGATGTGTGTCAAGGAAAGGGACATGCTCAGCAGTGATATATAATCCATTTCAAAATTTAAAATAACTGGTTTCCCATGTTAATGGGTGAATAGATGCTGTATTAGAGTCTAAATGGGAGACTTTTATTGTGAAATTTGCTCTTGGTTGTGTTTTTTAAAAGGTCCCTAGAGTCTAAAAAAACAAGCTGGTGGAGTTTGGGTCATAATGCTGAGCCATTTGCATCAATTAATACACGAGTATAATATAGAGGCTTTTATTTTGTAGGGCCACTGGAGTCTTATTTTGAAAGTCTAGCAGGGTTGTGTGTTGAGAAAAGGGTCAGACCCAGCAATGATACTTGATGACTTTCCAATCATTAAATCACTCTTTTCCCCTGTTATTAGGGCAGTAGATGAAGTGGCAATGGGAGGCTTTTATTTTGAAATTTGCTGTGGGGTGTGTTTTGAAAAGCCCCCTAGAGTCTAATTTTAAAAAAAGTGGTTGAGTTTGGGTCATAATGTTGAGCCATATGCTGGAAAATAAATATGAGTTTAATGTAGAGGCTTTTATTTTGTAGGGTCCCCGGAGTCTTATTTTGAAAGTCTATCAGGGTTGCGTGTGAAGGGAAGGGTCATGGCCAGTAGACATATAGTATCCATTTCCAAATGTTAAATCAGTGTTGTCTCCCTCCATTAGATTAAAAAGTGCTGTATAAAGTGGCAGAGGTACAATCCCTTTGAAGCTCAGTTTCCTTGACAACGCTTAACGAGCCTGTCAGTGACAGAGAGAGAAGCGCAGCATTATCGTTCCTTTGCTCTCAGGCCTTTTTGAATGGGAAAAACAGCCGAGAAAAAACAAATGCTGAAGAGAAACCGTAAATGGTATCTAAAAAATTATTTTAGTATAAGTGTAAGCTATCCCTTGTCTCCGATTGGGGTAACTTTCATGTCTGTAGCTGTTTCACAACCCTAATGGGAAGACAAACATAATGGTTTGTCACACCGGCTTGTCTCATTGGATTACATGAAGCACCTCAGATTCACGGAGCTTTCAGCTGCTGAAAAATCCCTCCAAACAAATGAGTGGTGAGCCAAAACTGTAAAAGGTATTAAAAAAATTCTTTCACTGTTGGCGTCAGACATCCTTCGGCTTCGACTCTCCCAACTTTCATATTTCTACTAAAAACTATTTGGCCACTGTGACTATGTAAAAATGTGTTTTTTCTGAGTATGAGGATTTTTCTCAGAATCGTTTTCCTATGCCCGAACAAGTCAGCTAAACAGCTAAACCATAAATGATATTGAAAAAATTCCGTCAATGTGAGTGCTAGAAGGATCTGAAGATGTTTTATACCAAGTTTCATGTTTGTACATAAAACAGTTTAGAAATGGGAGCGATACGAAAACATGTGTCATTTTGGATTTTCAGATGTGATTTTTGGAAACTCTCTCATTGGATTTCTATTGGGGAAGTGTGGACTTCTTCGTGGTCTGGTCCAAACTGCAGGAAAACCGTAAATCCCACACAAATGAGGATTAGATTTCCTGAATCCTGACAGAAATCCCTACGTTTTGATGTATAATTCATTATAATTGAGTAAAAAATAAGGTAGTGAGAACAATTTGTTCAGAAAAACCAGAACAGTTTAAAAACTAGAGCACGCACTCTAGCAGTAGAAGAATTCCGTCCATAGACTTCCATTATAAATCTGAAAATCTTAAAATTTTCTTTTAAAGTTTGGAGCTTCGCTGAAGCGAAACTGTAAAAGTTGGCAAAAAGCTGAGTTACACAGTAATAGCACAAAGATGCGGAAACATTTTAAAAGTTGAATGGTGTTTCTAGCTGAAAGTATGCTGAAGTAGTTAAAGGTCAAAGATGATGAAGTTTTAGCTGAATTTTGCTGAAGTCTAAGAATTCAAGAATTCATTACATGCATTTCAATGGGAACAAAAAACGCAGATAAAGATGAAAATAGCGAAAACTACAAAAAATATATTTACAAAAAGACATAGCACGATTCTCGTGAACAAGCTGAACGCTTTGAATATTGTAATTGGTTGAAAACTGCGGGACTAGTTAGAGTCAGAAAAATAAAAAGAGAAAAACAATAAGTGGGAATGCATAAGCATTCCCACTTATTCCCACTTGATAATTCCATCCATCTTCTTTGGCTTATACATCAGGCTCTCAGTGGGGATGGTTTCTACCTCCAGCAGTCTATGGGAGGAAGGTAGGCTACACCCTGAACCATTCAACAAAAAAATATAATCTGTAGAGTAGTTTAAACAAGCTTTGATGCCAAAGTGGAGGTCCAAGCCTTTCTAGACGACAGCGCAGCATTGCATGGTCCTTTATAACCTGTGATGTGATGTCAGAGCTGCAGTGAATGCTGGGAAATGTAGTTCTATTCTGGTTATATGCAGCTTGATCAATACATGGATGGTTAAAGTGAAGTGTCCTTTCTTTAACCTTTAATTCAAAGTCTTTCTCCTGTGTTTATTTTTCCAGACCGCCTACAGGATTATGTTGGAAAACAAGAGGTTTTCCCTGAGCAGCAGTTCTCTGAACAGGAGAGGAATTCCAGTTTGGACCAAGCAGAACCAGAACTTCTGCAGATAAAAGAAGAGCAGCAAAAGCCAGAACATCCCTGGATAAAAGTGGAAACCATGGAGCTCCACATAAGTGAGCACGAAGAGCAGCTTGTTGAGACTGGAGATACAGAAAGGAACCCTTTCCCATGTTTGAGATGTGGAAAAAGGTTTCTGAAGAAACAATATTTAATGGTTCACATGAGAACTCACACAGGTCGGGAGATTTACAAATGTTGGTCTTGTGGAAAAAGGTTTACCAGAAAACAATATCTTGATAAACACATCAGAACTCACACAGGGGAGAAACCTTTTGAATGTTTGTCCTGTGGAAAAAGCTTTACCAGAAAAGACCATCTTGATAAACACATCAGAATTCACACAGGTGAGAAACCTTTTGAATGTTTGTCCTGTGGAAAAAGCTTTACAACAAAAGAAAATCTTAATAATCACATCAGAATTCACACAGGTGAGAAGTCGTTCTCCTGTACTCTTTGTGGCAAAAGTTTTATTAGAAAAAATAGCTTGACATCTCACTTGAGAATTCACAGAGGGGAAAAGCCTTTTAAATGTGTGTTCTGTGGAAAAAGCTTTGGCCAAAAATGGTATCTTCATGCACACATCAGAATTCACACAGGTGAAAAGCCTTTCAGATGTGAGTCCTGTGGAAAAAGCTTCACCGATAAAGGTTATCTTAATAAACACATCAGAACTCACATAGCTAAGAGTTTTAAATGTGAGTCCTGTGGAAAAAGCTTTAGCCATAAAGGTATTTTTGATAGACACATCAGATTTCACACATGTGAGAAGACGCTCTCCTGTACTCTTTGTGGCAAAAGTCTTGCTAACAAACATAACCTGGCTTCTCACATGAAAATTCACAGAGGTGAGAAGCCATTTAAATGTGAGTCTTGTGGAAAATGCTTTATCCAAAAATGTGCTCTTGATAAACACATCAGAATTCACACAGGTGATAAGCCTTTCAAATGTGTCTCATGTGGAAAAAGCTTTAGCCAAAAAGGTTATCTTCATTTACACATTAGAATTCACACAGGTGAGAAGCCTTTCAAATGTGTGTCCTGTGGAAAAAGTTTTACCGATAAAAGTACTCTTAATAAACATATCAGAATTCACACAGGTGAGAAGCCATTCTCCTGTTCTCTCTGTGGCAAAGGTCTTTCTAACAAACGTATCTTGACTACTCACATGAGAATTCACCAGGGTGAGAAGCCTTTCAAATGTGTGTCCTGTGGAAAAAGCTTTAGCCATAAATGTGGTCTTGATAAACACATCAGAATTCACACAGGTGATAAGCCTTTCAAATGTGTCTCATGTGGAAAGAGCTTTACCAGAAAAGACCATCTTAATAATCACATGAGAATTCGCACAGGTGAGAAAAGTATTATATGTGTGTCCTGTGGAAAAAGCTTTACTCATAAATGTGCTCTTGATAAACACATCAGAATTCACATAGGTGAGAAGCCATTCTCCTTTCCTCTCACTGGCAAAAGTCTTGCTAGCAAACAAAGCATGATTTGTCACATGAAAATTCCTACAGGTGAGAAGCCATTCTCCTGTACTATTTGTGGCAAAGGTCTTGGTAGCAAACAAAGCCTGATTTGTCACATGAGAATTCACACAGGTGAGAAGCCATTTTCCTGTACTCTTTGTGGCAAAGGTCTTGCTAGCAAACAAAGCATGATTTGTCACATGAGAATTCACACAGGTGAGAAGCCTTTCAAACATGTGTCCTCTGGATAAAGCTTAAACACTTCAGATCTCACACAGGTGACAAGCTGTTGTCTTGTACTCTTTGTGGCAATAGTTTCATTTTAAAGCTTAGCTTGGCTTCTCACATGAGAATACACAGAGGTGAGAAGCCTTACAAATGTGGATCCTATGGAAAAAGCTTTACCCAAAAAAGCACTCTTGATAAACACATTAGAATTCATACAGGTGGGAAGCCGTTCTCCTGTACTCTTTATGGAAAAAGTCTTACCAGCAAACAAAGCTTGATTTCTCACATTAGAAATCAGACAGGTGAGACACCATTCTCTTGAACTAGGTGTGGCAAAAGTTTAATCAAAAAGATAGTTTGACATCTCACAGATCAACTCGTGAGAAATCCATTCATGAATCTGATCTAAAAAGAAAGATTTATTGATTCACATAAGAAGTCATATCAGTTAAACGCCCGTGGAATGAACAGGAGAGACCTTGTCCATGTTTTACACGTGATAAAAAGCTGTAACACACCGAAACATGTTTTTTTAAAGAGCTAAACAAGGTTCAAATTGCTTATTTTATTATAAGTTAATATTTTGCTGATATATTGCTGATGAATTTGAATCTGCTATAACTTGGTAAAAAGCCTTTGGCTTAATAATGTATTACAGAAGTCTTTCACTTCTGTAGAAGTGCATTTTTTTGTTGTCAATTTTTTTATTTTTTATTTTTTACATCTTTTAAATAAAACTGTCAACAAAAACATTATTCGCTCCACCATTTCTTGGCCATAGGGATAAAAGTAAAAAGTTACAAATTGCAACTAAAACTTGTCTACCAAAAAGAGCGCATTGCTGAAAAATATCAATGGATCAAGATTGAATGTGTTTCTGCACAAGAATGGATAATTTGGAACGAAAGTCAAACCTTCTACAGAAATTTGAAATTTTTTCCATTAAATGTCAGATTTACAATCTGTGTTGATTTTCACTTTAAAATCATATTTTCTTTTATGTTTCTGCTTTTTAAAGATCTTTTACAGGTTACATTTTCTATTATTTTTTTTCCCATAGTTTTGTTTCTGATTCTGTAGATGTTTTAATAACCTTCTGTCATTTAGAGAAACTATCGTCTGTTTTATAGAACTAGATTTTATTGAATTGTTTTCTGCACTGGATGTTTTCCATGAATGTATTCACTTCTAGATTGATGAACCAAGCAGAAATAAAAACATGGATTGTAAAGATTGCTTCTGTATATGGTTTCATGTAAGTCATTAACAATCTTTATTGGTGTTTTCTCTCTCAGCTGTCATTCCTTCACAGTACTGCTTAAGGTACACTAGAGATGTTAATGGTAACTGGCCTGTACTTTTTTTTACCTCAGGGGACTTGACCTACATTCAGTCATTCTCACACACACTTAAGGTGGCAAACTATATTGTAGCCAAAGCTGCCCAGGGGCCCACTGACAGAAGTGAGGCTGCCATATGCTGGCACCACCGGGCCCTCTGACCACCATCAGTTTCAAACACCTGTTTCTGTTGCTGAAATTTTCATTTGGGAACCCGTCATAACACATTTATTTATTTTTACAGTGTCCTGTCTGGCAATGTGGCAATAAGAATAATTGTATTGATGCCAAAAAGAGCCCAACAGATTATACTTTCACAAGTGGAGCAGTTCGGCTATCGCCATAGTGCTCCGCTTGATTTATGCATATAAATTGCTTTATTATAATTATGCAGGTAGTTTTACAGATTATATGGACACTGCAATGAAGGTAGAACAGAAGAGGGAAAAAAGGAGAAAAGATGAAAGAAAGAGGAGATAAAAGGGAGATAATGATAAAACATTTTCAGTCTGCTTCATCACCTGCAATGAGATGTAAAAAGAACAGCACAGCCAACAAACATGGTACAAGACATACAATAAAGTAACACCTAGATGCTGTCGCTGAAGTAGTATTATTTAATCTGACATGTACTCTGTGTAACCTGAAGATAAGAGTGTGGGCTTTCTGTATGAAAGTAAATCTCTGATTACCTGGAACTAGGGTTGTCACAATACTAAACTTTTTTAACTCGATACCGATACTAAGGAAAATATTCGATACTCGATACCATTTTCGATACCACAAGGATAACATTTCAACAGAAATATTTTGATTAATAATTAAAATACAATAAACAAGACGAACAACATTTTGAGGTTGTTTGCTGTGCACAGTATTTAGCAAGCTTGATAAAAAACTTACAAAATTAAAATTAAGTGTTCCTTCCTTGGCTATGCTTTGCACACATAACAGTAGCTACGTTTACATGGACACAAATAATTGGATTGAAGGCCTGATCAGATCAAAAATGTTTCATGTAAACATGTCAGACTGAAGATTCTAATCCGATTCGGTCCGATCGGAAATAAATTTAATTCCGAAAGAGAGAGGTGGTTTTTGCCGATCGCCATTCTGATTGGCGTCCATGTAAACACCCATTCGGATCTTAAGAGTAAAATAATCTTCACTGCGCATGTGTGCGACGTCAGCGTGACGTTTTTCCGCCTTGTCAACAACAGGAAACCACCGGTCGCTCTCGCTGTGAACAACAAGGCGGGGGGAGTCTAGGAACGCCGACTTATACACTCAAGTTCATTTAAAGCTGCAGGAAGCAGGAATTTATCCTCCTCCTCTTCCTCTTTTCTCTCTCCACAGCCCACTCGCTCTCCCACGCCGGTTCAATCGCTCATTTTCTACAATTTCTCTCGGACATTTCGCTGCCAAGCGCTTTTTTCCTCCTCTCTCCGTTTTTCTTTCCGCTCGCTCCGAGCGCATCGTTTGTCAGGCCTCCCAAAAACCAGACGCAGACAGAACTCCCAAGTTTGGCAGGAAGTTCTGCGCATGCTTAAAAGATTTAATCTGATCCAACACTTGGTACATGTATACACACACGTCATGATCGGATCATTTCATTTAATGTCCATGTAAACGGAGATTTTGAATTTCTGATCAACCAAGGTTTGGATCGGATCGGGGAAATTTTGCGCATGTAAACGTAGCTAATGACATTAGCCAAACCAGTTAAGAAACAAAAATAATTCTCAGCAGCGGCACCTGTTACAAAAAAAGTCTGAAACTGAAAAGTACAGAGAATTATTCAATCACACAGTTTTCAGAAAGTGCATTCTCCTCTATTCTGCACTTTAGATGAATGACTGTTTAGGTGCGACTGGTACTCGATACTTTTGAAAATGAGTATTGTATCCGGATACAACGTTTCAGTATCGATACTTTTTTGAGTATCGATACTTTTGACAACCCTACCTGGAACCAAGCACCTGTAGTTGTTTGTGAGAGTGCACTTGTGCATGAAAAGTTTATCCATGGAGAAAATGCTCAATAGTGGTTGTGGAGAGCCGAAAAGGCGCACCCCCATAGTCCAGCGCCGGGAGCCCCAAAGCTCAGGTGCCCCAAGGGACCCCGAGAGCCAAGGCACCAAGGAGGAGCCAGCCCAGGAACTCTGACCCCTACCAAGGGAGGAGGAGAGACGGCCCTGAGGAAGTCCCCCAGCCACCGCAATGCTGGCTGCCAGCCACCCTGAAGTGTATCCGGCCCTGGGCCCCAGGGATCCGAGGCTCCAGGGGAACCCCGGCAGGAGCCACAGCAACCATAAAACATGCAAACTGCCCATAAACCTGCCCATCTTTACCGAACCTCCTGTAACTGGGTCAGCGGTAAAATGGCCGCTTTTCAGTCTGTTTATCTGCAGGTAATTTAACTCTAGTCAATAAACAGTGAACCAGTTACTATTCTGCTGTAAGCCAACCTGGGATAATAGGGAGATCTCTCTGAAGACCTCGTCACCTCTGACCTAAGAATCAGAACATCTTATGGCGGTTTCTGCTGCCGTCCCTCAAAGTTAAACTTTGAAGCCCCCCCTCTACCTAAAGCCTGTGGGGGGGTCTTTTGGGTTCTCAGGTGAAAACTCCTTTTATGTCCCAGTCCCAGTAGAAAGCATTATCAACCATTTATAACTTTATGTCAGGTGCTATTTCAGTCCTATTTCTGACAGTTAGGTTTATGTTTTTTGTTTTTTAGCTTCCTAGATTTAAATCCATTAAGCAGGTTTTAGATTTCATTCTCTTTTAATCATACTTGTTTTAAATGTGCCAGAAATTATTATTATTATTATTATTATTATTTCACACTCTCAGGAAAATATGCCACTTTGATTCAAATCCTCAGAAATTGTTTATTTTTGCAAATCTCCCATTTTAGTTAATAAACTCATAGCCTTTATGTATTTTAGTCGCATTTTTCCAAACTATATCCCATATATTTGGTAATCTGTAGGGTAACATTTATTTTTAACACTTAAGGGATGAAAATCACTGATTTCATTGTTCATAAGTGTTTAATTGATATACACGTGTGTTAATATTTTTGGAGGAAAGGAAAATGAAATTCATTTCAGTTTCCACTGAATTCAGTTTTTCATTTAGTGAAATCTAATTCAAATTAAAGTAAAACATAACTTTAGACTTTATCCTATTGTATTATATTATTCATTCTTTTCCCTCTATAAGGTGCTATTTTGTTTACATTTTCATAAGTCAGAGCAACTAATCATCTTTTCTCTGTCTTAGTCAGAACCTCAGACATTCATGGCACAGGGACAAAGCAACATACCACAAAATCATGAAGAGATTAAGCTAATCTCTCTGAGTGGCTGCTGTGGAAATAGAGAATTTGGTTTGTGACTAAAACCTGTTCACATTTTACTACTACTGTGTCAGACCATGTTTGGACCCTTTTCTCTCTCTGGATTTGCTTCAGTTTTCATCTCCAGGTCCGTCCATAACGTTATGGAACATGGTGACAGCAGGAAATGAACAAAACGAGACCCGTCCTGTTTTTAAACAACCACAGGCCTGATAAAAAACGTTTTGTTTTCCAGTCCTGTAGTTGACATAGGAAAAGGCAGTTGCTGCTGAGTTTTTCTCTATTAAAAGGATAATTTTTGGTTTAGATTCTTAAGGTTAGTTCTAATTTGATCAGAAATTATTATACTGACTCTAAAACAATTATCGTGTAGGCTACGTTCACACTGCAGGTCTTTATGCTCAATTCTGATTTATTTTATTTTATTTTTTTCTACAGTGTCCTGTCTGGCAAGGTGGCAATACGAATAATTGTCTTGATGCCAAAAGGAGCCCAACAGATTTTACTTTCACAAGTGGAGCAGTATGGCAATTGCCATACTGCTCCACTTGTTTCATGCATATAAATTGCTTTATTATAATTATGCAGGGAGTTTTACAGTTCATATGGACACTGCAATGTAAGTAGAGCAGAAAAACAGAAGAAGAAAAAAGAAAAAGAAAAAAAAGGACAAAAGATGAAAGAAAGAGGAGATAGAAAGGAGACAATGACAAAACATTTTCAGTCTGCTTCAACACCTGTAACGAGATGAAAAAAGAACAGCACAACCAAAAGACATGGTACGAGATATACGATAAAGCAACACCTTGAAACTATCGCTATAGTAATATTATTAAGTCTGACATGTACTCTGTGTTACCTGAAGATATGAATGTGGGGTTTCTGTTTGGAAGTGAATCTCTAAGTACCTGAAGCCTAGCACCTGTAGTTGTTTGTGAGGGTGCACTTGTGCATGTAAAGTTTTAACCATAGAAAAAATGCTCAATAGTGGTTGTGGAGAGCCGGAGAGGCACCCCCCCCAGAGCACTGAGTCCAGCGCCGGGAGACCAAAAGCCCCAGACCCCAGAAGCGAAGGCACCAAGGAGGGGCCAGCCCCGGAAATCAGACCCCCACCAAGGGAGGAGGAGAGACAGCCACGAAGAAGCCCCCCAGCCACCTCCATGCCGGGGCCTTGGGGAGCCACGGGGACGAGTCCGTGCACCCACCGCGACCGCACCACCCAGGAAAAACACACAGGCGGCCACGCCTGTGGCGGGGGCCCATGCGCATCCGCCGCGAACCGGCCGCGAGCGCCGCGGGACCCCCCCAAAACGCCCCCCTGGCCAAAAGCGCAGGCCCACCCCACCAAGACTGACGCCAACAGCGCACAACGCAACACACCGCGCACAGAATCAACCCAAGAGCAGAAAAGCCGCCCGGCGCAAAACCGCAAGAAGAGCAGACCGCAGCCGGCGCAAACACCCCCCCAACAGCCCGAGGGGCAGCATAAAGCCAGAGCGGAGCGAACCATGCCGCTCCCCCACCGGACGAAGCCAAAGCAGCACAGCCACCCCCGCCGGAGCCGCCCGGACCCCCACACACCAGCGGCGCGCTGCCAGCAGGACCCCCACCCAGCAGGCCCGCCCGCCCCCCGTGAAAACAGACATGCCAAACCCCCCCCCCCCCCAAAAAAAAGGAGCCCCCACAATGCGACAGTGGACCCCAGACACCGACCCGCCCACAACCGCTTCCCCCCCACCAAGGAAGAAAAAGAAAAAATAAATAAATAAGTAAATAAATTAATTAATTAATAATTACAATTAAAATAAATATGCAAGAGGAGAAATGCGAGCGGAAAAACCGGAGCCCAAAACAGGACCCAAGACTCGCACCCCACCATGCTGTGCAGCTCCCCTCCCCCCCTAACCGATACCACAGAACTGGCATAGGAAAAAAAAACACCCCCCAGGAACCGGCATCGTAGCGAAGGCACTGACACCGAAAATCCCCAAACAACACCCAGCCCCACCCCGAAGTGGATCCAGTCCCGGGCCCCAGGGATCCGAGGCCCCAAGGGCGCCCGACCCCCAGACAGGAGCCCCAGCAAAGCCCCGGCCGGCCGGGCCCAGCGGAGAGGCCACCAGGAATTAGCCAGCAGCCCCCCGGGCATCCACCCCCAGACCACGAGCTCCACCAGTGCACTGGTGAGCCCCTACGCGAGCCAGCGGAGGGAGAGCAGGACGGGGGAATTGGCTCCGCACTTAGCGGAGACTTGAGATGTATTTGGGAGAGGGTGCGGTTGAGACCCCAACCTGGGAGAAAAAAAAAAAACAAACAAACAAAATAAAAACCACACAATTCAGATTTTTTTGTGAAATCCGATTTTTATTGCGTTCCCGTTCATATGTCCAATTATATGCGACTTGTATGTGATCTCCTGCGTGAACTGCAGTCATACAACGCAAGTGTCAATCATGCGCAGTAGAGGACGCAATGGCATCACAGGCCAGCATGCTCTATGTTTACGGATATAAACATGGATGGAAGTACCAGCGCGCATCTAGCGATCTTTTCCAACCATAAAAACTAAATCTTTTCAATATGGTTACACATAAAGGCTGCTCTCTGCATCATCGTCCACCATGGTTGTTTTTTTTTTGCCGCTCCTGCATAGCAAGACGCAGAATAGTGGCCTTTGTTGGGTATTAATGACACGTTCAGACACAGGTAGCATTTGAAAACATCCTATTCGTATCGGATTAAGGACCACAGAGCCAAGTGGCCAAGTGGAAAAAATCGGTTCTGTGTTGTTCAGAATCCCATGAAAAGATCAGATCCAGGTCGCATATGGGCAAAAAAATCATATTTGGGTCACTTTAGGCTGCAGTGTGAACATAGCCTTCTTCAAAGCCAACCAGGCCGTACATTATCACCCTAATTTTCCCACAGATAAGTCATGTCAAGAAAGTCAGTGTGTCAGCAAGCATTTTCTTCATTGCAAGATGCAGAAAGGAATCTAAATGAGAAAGTTATCAAGTTTTTCCTGCATAGTTGGAAGTCTATGGAAAAGGAAAATAAAATAAAATATATGGTAGATCACTTTACCCTTTACTGATTGCTGCATCCAGTCACTTTCAGTCCTGGAGCTCCCCCGCCTCAGTCCAAGCAGGGTAGCCGCTTCTCAAGCCAAAACAATAACTCATTAATTTAAAAATGTTTTTAGCACCGGAGATAAGAAAAGCCTTATTTTAATGCACCTCCTCCTTGTTTCCCCACAAATAAAAATTCCCCAGTGTCTCTGTCCTCAAGGTTCTTGCACACACACACACACACACACACAGGGGAGCAAGTTGCACACACACAGGGGAGCAAGTTGCAGCTCATGTGAGTTTTTAGGGTCAGGTGTTCAGAGCAAATCAGAATCCTTTTGTCTTGTTTTCCCCATATTTTAACTCATCATTTCCATTCGGTTGCTGTGACAGTGTATGGGCGTTGGAGGGTGGGGGGAGATCGATGCTTGTAGCAGCCTGTATTTCTCCAGCGGGCTGACGGGAGGGGGGGCACCTCCTCCAGTTCTGAATTCCACAAGGAGCAGCTCTGTTCAGGGAGTCCATGTTTAAAGGGCAGGGAGTTAAAAAAAAAAAAGGTTAGTGGAAGAAAACGTTTTCAGTGTTTCAAATGCATGATAACAACAAAAAATAAAGTTGTAAAGACACACAGCGCTGGTATGAAATGTCCTTAATGGAGGCAAGGGAGGGAAGAGTAAATAAAGTAATCCTGAAGGTTAATAAAAAGTGGTCAGAGAGGACAGGGTTGTGAGGAAAAACTGTTATTGCTTCACATTCTATGCCATATGTCAGCACAAGATCCAAAGTATGAAGATTAGACTGTGTTGAACTATTCTCATTTTGAACAAAGCCAATAGCATCTAAGATAGCATTAAAGTCTGTTCTTAAGCTATCACCTTCAGTGTCAGTGTAACCGGTTTCTGCTTCACTTCACTACACCAGGCCGGCCCAAGTAGCCCCTCGAATCTGCGTTGTGTCATTTTTTTTTTATGAAGACAAGGAGTTTCGGGGTGATCAGGCAGTTTATATCCTGAATGAGAACATATTGGGGATGGAATCAGTGCGGCTCAGCTTCACTCAGCACACTACAACAGAGCTTTATTATTTTAGCTTTTAACTTATATGTTATGAAGTGTTTTCCAATATTAACAAAAGTACAAGAATTGGTGCCAAGCACTGATCTACTAAACACTGTTACATCAGCATGGATGTTAGAATCTCCCACTATGATGATCCTGTCAGTATTTAATAACAAATCAGAAAGGAACTCTGAAAACTCATCTAAAAATTCAGAGTAAGGACCTGGTGGACGATAGAAAGTTACAAAAAGAAGAGATTTTCTTGCTTTGCAATTTGGATTAGGGAAAATATGGGTTAAATGTTCAAAAGAGTTGAAAGTATTAACTGCCTTTGGAGTAATCAGTAAGTCAGACTGCTTTCAATGTGCACAATGCGCTGAACAGGTTAAACAGGCCTCATGACCCCTCAAAGGGGCGACAGTGGCGTTGGATGTAGGAGTTTGCCTTGAAATCGAAGGATTGACGGTTCAAACCCCGACTCCGACTTTCAGTGTCGTTGTGTCCTTGGGCAAGACACTTCACCTGCATTGTCTACTGATGGTGGTCAGAGGGCCCGGTGGCGCCAGTGTATGGCAGCCCCACTTCTGTCAGTGAGCCCCAGGGCAGCTGTGGCTACAACGTAGCTTGCCACCATCAGTGTGTGCGTGAATGGGTGAATGAATGTAGTGTAAAGTGCTTTGGTCAAGTCTCCTTACTTGAATAAAGGTGCTATATATAAGTACATGCCATTTACCAAAGCCCTTAGACGCTCGCTAACCACAGTGTTTGCATGTAAACCAGCAGCCCCTGACCCTCAAGTCATTTTTCTGCAGCGTGAGATAGAGACTTACATTCATTTAATACGTCACATTTCCAATTCAATTCAATTCAGTTTATTTATATAGCGCCAAATTCACAACACATGTCATCTCAAGGCACTTTACAGTTCAACCAGATCATACAGTCAAATTGATACAAAGTTTTCTATCTAAGGAAAACCAGTTGATTGCATTGAGTCATTGACTCAAATACAATCCCTCACACTAAGCATGCTTGTAGCGACAGTGGAGAGGAAAAACTCCCTTTTAACAGGAAGAAACCTCCAGCAGAACCAGGCTCAGTGTGAGCGGCCATCTGCTGAGGCCGACTGGAGTTCAAGGAGATAGAAGCAGAGATACAAAAAGCAGCTGTAAAAGGTGGCCCCGTCCAGGAAACACACAGCCAGGCAGACGAGCTCCAAGGCAGCTCCCATGCCAGAGGACGAAGACAGCACATCCACCCAGTCACGGTCAGAGAAACCATATTTTATAAACTGGGATTGCAGTTATCAACCAGATATATTTAAGTGTTTCATTGCTCACTTTCAGCTGCTACAAACAGCTAGCAGGTAGCGGGAAATGACAGATATGACTGCCATCAAGATGATGATAGTGAGTAAACCACCGTGGCCACCGTGGCCTGTTGGTGGGGCTACGCTGCTTTGAAACCTCCAAAAGTCATTTAAAGTTGGCTCATTCTTGATTGACTGATGGGTGAAGTTTATAGGTGTAATTTCTCACCTAAAAACACCTTGAATTTCATTAATATTTTTAACTCTTATATTTCAAGACTTTGTTTACTCCGTGCCTTCTTTCACAAGTACGCAAGTCTACAAGTATAGACAAGTACAGAAAAGTAAACATAAGGAAAGGCACCCAATGTTTTCTTCAAAAAGAAATGAATGATGAGAAAGAGACTTTAGTTAAGTATCCTTGAGTTAATGGGCTGATCTTAATGAGGCTTCATAGGTATCTTTCCCCGACATGTTTGTCCACCTGGTCTGTAGACTTGAACACCTCCACACCTTCCCCCAAAGCTAGATGGACATTTATGAAGCTACATTGGGGTCATAACATTTGTTCAAAACCATTTTATTTTACTTTTAAAAAATCGAAACTGAAGGAATTAAAAAATGAAATAAAAAAAATAAAAACTACAAATAAATATAAGAGAATATAAAAAAAAAAAATTTTAATCCACAAAAATTCCATCCATTTTCTTTGGCTTATCCATCAGGCTCTCAGTGGGGATGGTGCCTACCTCCAGCAGTCTATGGGGGAAAGATGGGCAACACCCTGAACCATTCAACTAA
Source organism: Cyprinodon tularosa (assembly GCF_016077235.1). NCBI lineage: Eukaryota > Metazoa > Chordata > Actinopteri > Cyprinodontiformes > Cyprinodontidae > Cyprinodon > Cyprinodon tularosa. The sequence continues at coordinate 201 of NW_024038419.1, read as the reverse complement.
AGTATGTCATTTGTAGAGTAGTTTAAACAAGCTTTGATGACAAAGTGGAGGTCAAAGCCTTTCTAGACAACAGCGCAGCATTGCCTGGTCCTTTATAACCTGTGATGTGATGTCAGAGCTGCAGTGAATGCTGGGAAATGTAGTTCTACTCTGGTTATATGCAGCTTGATCAACACATGGATGGTTAAAGAGAAGTCCTTT